>NC_060187.1:35267344-35334844 GCF_021184085.1 Oncorhynchus gorbuscha
CTCCCCAAATACAAGTGTGCCAAGCTTGTAGCATTATACCCAAGCAGACACTATGCTGTAATCGCTGCCAAAGGTGCTTCCACAAAGTACTGAGTAAAGGGTCTGAATACTTATGTAAATGTAATATTTTTTTATAAATTAGCAAACATTTCTAAAAACCTGTTTTTGCTTTGTCATTATGGGGTATTGTGTGTAGATTGATGAGAAGAAGAAAAAAAATATTTAATCGATTTTAAAATGAGGCTGTAATGCTACTAGACGTTTCCACTTCACAATAACAGCACAGTTGACCAGCTCTAGCAGGGCATAAATTTGACGAACTGACTAGTTGGAAAGGTGGCATCCTATGAAGAGGCCACGTTGAACATCACTGAGCTCTTCCGTATGGGCCATTCTCCTGTCAAAGGTTATCTACAGAGATTGCATGGCCGTGTGCTCAATTGTATACACCTGTCAGCAACGGTGTGGGTGAAATAGCCGAATCCACTGATTTGAATGGGTGTCCACATACTTTTGTTGTGTAGTGTATGTCGTCAAATCTATTTCACAGGCTAGGTTGTAGCAACCTCATGATGGGTATAGGAAAAATTAGAGTATCATGTAGAGCCTAAAGCTATCAATGATTCATTGTGCTGGTTGAATGGAATAGGAATGACAGTCATCCAATATGTTCTAAAAGAATTAAGGCCATGCTCATAAAAAAAAAGAATTGTCCTCCCTAGTCTTAAACGGAATCGATCCCCACTGGTGTGTGTGTGTGTGTGTGTGTGTGTGTGTGTGTGTGTGTGTGTGTGTGTGTGTGTGTGTGTGTGTGTGTGTGTGTGTGTGTGTGTGTGTGTGTGTGTGTGTGTGTGTGTGTGTGTGTGTGTGTGTGTGTGTGTGTGAGTGTTGACAGACAGAGTGGCTGTCCTTCAGATGTAAAAAGCCTGTGGGCTCTCCTCCGTGGCCAACGTGAGTAAAACATTTAAACGTGTTAACCTTCACAAGGTTGCCGGCCCAGACGGCATCCCTAGCTGCGTCCTCAGAGCATGTGCAGACCAGCTGGCTGGTGTGTTTACAGACATATTCAATCAATCCCTATCCCAGTCTGCTGTGCTCACATGCTTCAAGGAGGCCACCATTGTTCCTATTCCCAAGAAAGTAAAGGTAACTGAACTAAATGACTATCACCATGGAGCACTCACTTTTGTCATCAAGAAGTGCTTTGAGAGACTAATCAAGAATCACATCACCTTCACCCTACCTGATACCCTAGACCCACTCCAATTTGCTTACCGCCCCAATAGGTCCACAGACGATGCAATCGCTGTCAGACTGCACACTGCTCTGTCCCAAGAGGACAAGAGGAATACCTGTGTAAGAATGCTGTTCATTGACTACACCTCAGCATTTAACACCATAGTGCCCCCTAAACTATTCATTAAGCTTGAGACCCTGGGTCTCAACCCCACCCTGTGCAACTGGGTCCTGGACTCTCTGACGGGCCGCCCACAGGTGGTGAGGGTAGGAAACAACATCTCCACCCCGCTGATCCTCAACACTGAGGCCCCACAAGGGTGCGTTCTCAGCCCTGTCCTGTACTCCCTGTTCACCCATAACTGCGTGGCCATGCACGCTTCCAACTCAATCATCAAGTTTGCAGACGACACTACAGTGGTAAGCTTGATAACCAACAATGACGAGACAGCCTACAGGGAGGAGGTGAGGGCTCTCAGAATGTGGTGTCATGTAAATAACCTCTCACTCAACATCAACCAAACAAAGGAGATGATTGTGAACTTCAGGAAACAGCAGAGGGAGCATCCCCCTATCCACATCAACGGGACAGTAGTGGAGAAGGTGGGAAGTTTTAAGTTCACGGACATCACGGACAAACTGAAATAGTCCACCAACACAGACAGCGTGGTGAAGAAGGCGCAACAGTGCCTCTTCAACCTCAGGAGGCTGATGAAATTTTCCACCTGAAACACTCACTAACTTTTACAGATGCACAATCGAGAGCATCCTGTCGGGCTGTATCACCGCCTGGTATGACAAATGATCCGTCCACAACCGCAAGGCTCTCCAGAGGGTAGTGCGATCTGCACAATGCATCACCGGGGGCAAACTACCTGCCTTCCAGGACACCTACACCAGTCTATGTCACAGGAAGGCCAGAAAGATCATCAAGGACAACAACCACCCGAGCCACTGCCTGTTCACCCCGCTATCATCCAGAAGGTGAGGTCAGTGCAGGTGCATCAAAGCTGGGACAGAGAGACTGAAAAACAGCTTCTATCTCAAGGCCATCAGACTGTTAAACAGACATCACTAACATAGAGTAGCTGCTGCCAACATACAGACTCAAATCTCTGTCCACTTTAATAAATGTAATAAATGGATTCAATAAAGGTGTCACTCGTCACTTAAAAAACGTTACTTTAATAATTCCTACATATCCTACATTACTCATCTCATATGTAAATACTGTATCATATACCATCTACTGCATCTTGCCTATGCCGCACGGCCATGGCTCATCCATATATTTATATGTACATATTCATATTCATCCTTTTACATTTGTGTGTATAAGGTAGTTGTTGTGAATTTGTTTGATTACTTGTTAGATATTACTGCACTGTCGGAACTAGAAGCACAAGCATTTCCCTACCCTCGCATTAACATCTGCTAACCATGTGTATGTGACAAATACAATCTGATTGAATTAGATTAGATTTCTCTCTCTGCCTAAGGGACAGGTTGTAACAGGTTAGACCCCTGACATCACAGACATCACAGTACCTTGCAGAAGTGGGTGGTGATTATCGCATGTGATTTATCAACACACGTCACTTCACACAGGTTACTCATCACAACGCCTTCGTGAGAACCTCAAATGATCATTTAGGAAAGATTGCATAAAGATCCAAGCTGGAAAGTGTTCCACGCTGACAGTTTTGGAACGTCAGCGTTCCAAAATTTCATTAGTGGTCTGTGGAAAGAAAGAGAGATAGAAAAAAAACGAGAGAACGTTAACATTCTTCTCCAAAAAGGAGAAGGAGCAGAAAACCCCCACATTTATCAACACGTGTGTGTGCATAGAAGCAATTGACCTTGAAGTGTATTAGACTCTGGCTGTTTGTTAGCATTAGTGTTCCTGGTTTTCCCTCTGAGACTTTTATGCTGTTATAACATGTAACGAGTAGGTGCTGTTGACAAGGTGTTGGACAGCTCGCTTATGTCAACTACCTCACTACCTTTCCTCCCCAACTCTCTTTCTTTCTCTCTCTTTCTCTCTCATTCACTCTTTGAAAATAGGTGTTAAAACTCACTCTTTTTCCTACTCTCTCTCTCTCTCTCTCTCTCTCTCTCTCTCTCTCTCTCTCTCTCTCTCTCTCTCTCTCTCTCTCTCTCTCTCTCTCTCTCTCTCTCTCTTTTTCTCCACTGAGACTGAGGAATGGGGCACCCTTCTACCCCCTCAAAGTACATCGATAGAACAAAATAAATGAAGAGTGAAATAAAGAGAGAAAGAGAGAGGTAGAGAATGTTAAACAAATAAGGGCAGGTTCTAATGAAACATGTGTTATGCAGATGGGGGGGTATTTCCTCTGGAGGAGTGGTCAGGGTAGGGAGGCATCATTACTGGAGGTGGGCACTAGGTCTAATGTTGGATAGGCACAGGTGCATGAGTGGCATGAGAAGCATGGAGAGGTCTGCCAGCATCAGGCAAGAGATCTGAGAAGTATTTGAAGAAGTCTGCTCACAGATATTTAATCACCACTGATCAAGATACATAGAGAAACAGCTTAAGGTATTGTTCCTCTCCACTGCCTGCCTCCCCCTGGGAGCTCCTAGAGGGGGTTGTGTTTCATCAGCAGACCCCGGACCCCTAACCCAGGGACACGCTCGGCTGGGCTCCGCTGGGAAGGCACGGGGCTTAGCCCAAAGGGAATGGGATTCATAGTGACCTGGGAACAAGGGGGTGAAAGTGGCTGTAATAACATCCAGAGTTAACTAGGGTTGGGAATCATCATACACACACTCTGCTGAGTGGCTCCGCTACGGGGGATACTATAGGTTTTGTGAGTGTGTGATCTCGTTGAAGCGTGCAAGCATGTGTGCGTGTCTGTGTGTGTGTGCGCATAGCCGGCGGGAAGATGTTTGGGGGTGAGAGTGCAGATGTTGTTTTTGCCCCGCGGTACAGACGGCTATATCAGTCAGCTAATACAGGACTACTAAATGCCCAGGCCACTGCTTTTGTGAAATAACTTATGTATTCACAGCACCCTCGGCGCCCCTACTTCCTGTGGGTATGTGTGTGCGTTCATGCTTGTGCGTGCCTGAGAGAACCTGTGCATCGCTGCCTATGAAAAGACACCAAGTCACAATCCTCTAAACTCCCACCGTCTACTGTCTGATCACAGAAGTCTGAAAAGTATACATTTCCTCTTTTCACCTAATATCTTTATAGTGTCTGCTGGATGCCTGTTTGAATGTCATACTGACCATGTCATTATTGCTCTTTCAAAAGCAACGTCGTCTGATCTTTTACATCCAGTCTAAAAACACACCTTGAATACATTACTGTAGGAAATGGAGATCGTGACGCACAAGAACACTTCAAAGTTGTCTGTACAATCTCTGCTGGTAGTAGCTTCACCATAGTCTCCAACAGTTTTATCAGCTATCCCTCATACATGGTCTTTTTTCTAGGTAACCCGGTAACCTGTCAGTGCTATAAAACATAACAACGCTTTCAAATGTGATTTCCAACTTCTGAGAATTGCCTAAATATTTTTACAACCCCTTGGCGCCTCTTTTGTGTAACTTTCGCTTATTCGAAGGTAAGCAATGCCTTCAGCTGATCACATCTGGCAATAGCAACAGCCGGGTCGCTTACACAGTCTTTACCCTGGTTAATACCCACTCTAGACATGCAAGCACACACACACACGCACGCACATACACGCATACACACGCACACGCACACACACACACACACACACACACACACACACACACACACACACACACACACACACACACACACACACACACACACACACACACACACACACACACACACACACACACACACACACACACACACACACACACACACACACACACACACAGCCAGATAAAACTATTGTCCCTTGAAGACATCCTTTCTGGTTTTGACTTTCCCTATCTCTCTATCTTTCTTCTTCCCACTCTATCCCTCCTGCTCTCTCTCTCTCTCACCCTTCTGTCTCTCTCAGCCCAGGAAATCCAGGGATTACCTGGGGACAATCCCAGTGGCAGTAGCCTGGTGCTCTCAGCTTCTACAGAAAGCCTCCCTCTTCTCTCTTTCCTCCCCTCTCCCGCCCCCTTCCTCCTCCCTCTCTTCTCTCTTCCCTCCCCTCTCCTGCCCCCTTCCTCCTCCCTCTCTTCTCTCTTCCCTCCCCTCTCTCTCCCAACCCAGGGGCTCCGGTGATGGACTCTGCAGGACCATCTCAGCATGGCGGGGGGACAAATCCCCTCATCCTTTTCTCTTATCCCTCCTTTCTGACCTCCTCCCTTTGTCAATCTCTGTCTCCTTGCCTCCACTCTTTGCTCTCCTTCAGTCCCCATCTCTCTCAGTCCAAACCCTGGCCTTGGCTCCAAAGCCCCTCTCCCTAGCCCCCAGCCCAGTAAATAAGAACATGTGGGGGGATCGACCCGGCTCTCTTTACACTTGTCCACAAACAAACCCTGCTGTTTGATTTAGCAGCCCAAATACAACACCATTCATCCATTCCTTCCAGCCTGAACATTTTGAAAACAATAAAGTATCATTTGAGCTGGAGAACAGCTGCCTCTTCACTGTGAATACCCAGGAATGGTGTGAGAAAATGAGAAAGACAGAGTGGGCGGAATTAAATAAGAAAGAAGGGGTGAAATAGTGCTCGATCTTACTGTCTTTCAGCAATGCTGGGTGTTGAGGTAAGGGGTGGGGGTGTAGAGAAAGGAGCAGAGGAACATAGCAGTACCGTTGTTAGGTCACAGAAAGACCTGACCTGTGTAAGCCAGCAGCCCACAGCCTACAGACAGGCCTGTACTGTGAGCACCAACACATTCTGCATATAGCTCCTCTTTTCCCAGGGAATGATCTTATTGAATCCCA
Organism: Oncorhynchus gorbuscha; assembly: GCF_021184085.1. Taxonomy (NCBI): domain Eukaryota; kingdom Metazoa; phylum Chordata; class Actinopteri; order Salmoniformes; family Salmonidae; genus Oncorhynchus; species Oncorhynchus gorbuscha. The sequence continues at coordinate 35,273,472 of NC_060187.1, forward strand.
TGGGCTTCATCGGCCTCCATTATGATGTGTGATGCTATCAGAACCAGATGAGTGGACTCATTCCTTAGTCAGAAAGACCGGGGAGACTCCTGCATGTATAAAACATACAGCTCCAACCAAGGGGCCACTTTTCTCTTATCTTGCAGTCTGCTTTGGTTCATTTAATAGCTTTAGACAGTGTAATTCCCTAAGAATGATTTGTATTTCTGCAATGTCCCATTCTAAGGTCCTGCTGAAACATGAGAGTAGCACATAATCTGGTGTATGATTGAAGATAAATTGTGCCGTGGCCAGAAAACTAACGCAGATTCAGGGGATATGAGCAGCAGTGTGGGGGTAGGACCAGTCCCTTTGCAAGACTTAATTCCTCCGAGGTTGTGCTGAGTGGGTCCTGTCACCAGAGCTGTGTGTGTGTGAAGGCAGTGCCAGGTACAGCCCATCTCTCACACACAGCTCAGATGAAGTATGACGTGAAGTCCTCATGCCTCATACATCTGATCTGGGGCCTGTGTCAGTTCAGACTGACGTTACTGGAGCCTGCACTGATTGATAAGCGGCTCTCTCAATTTGCTCCATATTGCCTGGGTAGTGTACGGGACTATGGCATGGTATAGCATTTAAATAACTGCAGCATTTCCATATAAAAGGAGCATGATTGAAAGGCTATTATGTATGAGTTAATGTCTGTGTGTAGTGCATGTGTGTCCATTTGTGAAGGGGGGTAAGAGTGAAACAGAGAGAGGGGGGATAGAGAGAGCGAAAGCCATGTGTTTATAGTTAGCAGGAGAGCAGGAGAGAAAGCCTCTGTGCTCTTCCCCTGCCCACCCCATCCCTCCATCCCCCTCTTCGATCAGGTCTGGAGCACAGCTGGCCCAGCATTGCCCTCCACCAGCCCACCTCTCCTCTTCTCACCCCTCCATCCAGACAGACCTCGATCCTCCACACAGTTATCAACAACATCACTCACCCTCTCTCTTCATTCCCCTCTCGTCTCCTTCTTCTTCCTCTGATTGGTTGCCTTCTCCCTCCCACCACCACCGTCTGTCTGAACCCTGTTTATTTTGCTTTCATCTTCTCTTCCTCCTTCCTGCATTCTGCTCCCACTCCTTTCTACATTACTTGTGTCTATGTGTGTGTGTGTGTGTGTGTGTGTGTGTGTGTGTGTGTGTGTGTGTGTGTGTGTGTGTGTGTGTGTGTGTGTGTGTGTGTGTGTGTGTGTGTGTGTGTGTGTGTGTGTGTGTGTGTGTGTGTGTGTGTGTGCCACGCATGTATGTTATAGTGCAGTCAGTGTGTGTATTTGTGTGTGTGTGTGTGTGTGTGTGTTTGTGTGTTATGGTGCGTTCAGTGTGTGTTTGTGTGTTATGGTGCGGTCAGTGTGTATTTGTGTGTGTGTGTGTGTGTGTGTTTGTGTGTTATGGTGCGGTCAGTGTGTATTTGTGTGTGTGTGTGTGTGTGTTTGTGTGTTATGGTGCGGTCAGTGTGTATTTGTGTGTGTGTGTGTGTTTGTGTGTTATGGTGCGGTCAGTGTGTATTTGTGTGTGTGTGTGTGTGTGTTTGTGTGTTATGGTGCGGTCAGTGTGTATTTGTGTGTGTGTGTGTGTTTGTGTGTTATGGTGCGGTCAGTGTGTATTTGTGTGTGTGTGTGTGTTTGTGTGTTATGGTGCGGTCAGTGTGTATTTGTGTGTGTGTGTGTGTGTTTGTGTGTTATGGTGCAGTCAGTGTGTGTGTGTGTGTGTGTGTGTGTGTGTGTGTGTGTGTGTGTGTGTGTGTGTGTGTGTGTGTGTGTGTGTGTGTGTGTGTGTGTGTGTGTGTGTGTGTGTGTGTGTGTGTGTGTGCCACGCATGTATGTTATCGTGCGTTCAGTGTGTATTTGTGTGTTATGGTGCGTTCAGTGTGTATTTGTGTGTTATGGTGCAGTCTGTGTGTGTGCTGAGTGTACAGTGCAGTGTCTGTCTGAGCGAGCAGCAGCAGCCAAAGGGAAGAGGGCAGGCTCTACTCCCCTCAGTCACGGCTCCTCCAGACACCAAACACTAACGCAGCGTAATCCCAGACAAACACACCATTTCACGGCAAATCAGAGGGAGAAATGTCAAATTTTACGGAGCACAGTCAATCTGGAGAGGCTGTACCTTGAGGGCAGTGAAAAATACACAGAGATAATATGTGTGTGTGTGGGGGGGGGGTAGTTGTGGGGAATCACAAGGTGCCTGAGGGTCATGCTGCCCTGCCATTTTCAATGTATTTTATTATATTTTTAAAAACTTCTGTCAGCACATCCGTTGAAGACAGATCAGAAATAATCTCCCCAATGAGAACAAGCTGTCTGAGAAAGAGTGTGTAAGAGAGGCACAAACCCCGCTCAGCTCTCCACTGCAGGCCCGACAGCACGCACTGAGCGCTGGGAAGAACCCCAATTCAGATTCCGTATCTTCATTTTATCATCCTGTTTCTGCAGGAATTTCCCAATCAAAACTTGTAGTGTATTTGAGGTTTAAAAAGGCTTCTAAAGTTTGTAATTTCCACTTAAAAATGTCACACTTGATTTGCAATAACAAAAAATGTATCAACCCCTACAAAAAATGTCCATTAATTATAATCCACATAATAATTCACATTTCCTGTTGCTGCAGGATAATTTCTCTGCTATAGCAAACTGGCTCAAATTAAGATCCTACATATGTGTCACGACTTTCGCCGAAGTTGGTGCCTCTCCTTGTTCGGGCGGCGTTCGGCGGTCGTCGTCACCGGCTTTCTAGCTGCCACCCGATCTACGTTTCTTTTTCTATTTGTTTTGTCTTGATTGTACACACCTGGTTCCCATTGCATTATAATTATTTCCCCTATTTAACCCCATGGTTCTCATTATGTTTCGTGCGTGTTTGTTCATTGTTGAGTGTTATTGGACTGCTGTGTCATTGTGTGGTTTCCCTGCGTGGAATTTTATGGTTGTTGCTTTTTGAGTAAAGTACGTTATTTTACTCAGTTCTGTGTCCTCCGTCCTCACCACTGCACACTGACACTTGACAATATGTCCTTCAAAGGACACAACTGTTTTTTTCTTGGTGAAAATGATTTGTGGATATTTGTGGATTCCCCCTCACTGGACAGCCTGTCAGAGCACCCTGCTGTTCAGCCATGTCCTCTCACTCTCACACACACAAGGGTTGTTCCCAATTCAGAGTTGAACTGAGAATGTCTCATAAATTCCAGTTCAATTCTTGAAATTGATACAGAATTGTAATTAGAATTTGAATTAAAGGAAATATAATGGAATTCAGTGCCTCTTCTATTCTATATTAGGTGTAGTCTATACAAATATACATATTGTACATAAAACATTAAACATGTCACTATATACATGCATATAAAATATTGATGAACCAACTGAAAAGAAATGAATGAAAACAAATATATATGAATATTTGTTACTATATTTCACGAATCGCTTACATTTAGTCTAACCCTCACGTTGACCCTAAAGCCTTCAAAAAGCAGCCAAACAAATGGAATGGTTGGTGGAAATATCATTTGCTATTCTACACTCTTAGAAAAAAGGGTTCCAAAAGGGTTCTTCGGCTGTCCCCATAGGAGAACCCTTTCTGGTTCCAGGTAGATGTAGGATTCATGTAGTACCCTCTGTGGAAAGGGTTCTTCGGCTGTCCCCATAGGAGAACCCTTTTTGGTTCAAGGTAGATTTAGGATCCATGTAGTACCCTCTGTGGAAAGGGTTCTTCGGCTGTCCCCATAGGAGAACCCTTTTTGGTTCAAGGTAGATTTAGGATCCATGTAGTACCCTCTGTGGAAAGGGTTCTTCGGCTGTCCCCATAGGAGAACCCTTTTTGGTTCAAGGTAGATTTAGGATCCATGTAGTACCCTCTGTGGAAAGGGTTCTTTGGCTGTCCCCATAGGAGAACCCTTTCTGGTTCAGGTAGATTTGTATCCATGTTCTGTGGAAAGGGTTCTTCGGCTGTCCCCATAGGAGAACCCTTTTTGGTTCAAGGTAGATTTAAGATCCATGTAGTACCCTCTGTGGAAAGGGTTCTTCGGCTGTCCCCATAGGAGAACCCTTTTTGGTTCAAGGTAGATTTAGGATCCATGTAGTACCCTCTGTGGAAAGGGTTCTTCGGCTGTCCCCATAGGAGAACCCTTTTGGTTCAAGGTAGATTTAGGATCCATGTAGTACCCTCTGTGGAAAGGGTTCTTCGGCTGTCCCCATAGGAGAACCCTTTTTGGTTCAAGGTAGATTTAGGATCCATGTAGTACCCTCTGTGGAAAGGGTTCTTCGGCTGTCCCCATAGGAGAACCCTTTTTGGTTCAAGGTAGATTTAGGATCCATGTAGTACCCTCTGTGGAAAGGGTTCTTCGGCTGTCCCCATAGGAGAACCCTTTTTGGTTCAAGGTAGATTTAGGATCCATGTAGTACCCTCTGTGGAAAGGGTTCTTTGGCTGTCCCCATAGGAGAACCCTTTCTGGAGTAGATTTAGGATCCATGTAGTACCCTCTGTGGAAAGGGTTCTTCGGCTGTCCCCATAGGAGAACCCTTTTTGGTTCAAGGTAGATTTAGGATCCATGTAGTACCCTCTGTGGAAAGGGTTCTTGGCTGTCCCCATAGGAGAACCCTTTTTGGTTCAAGGGAGAATCCATGTAGTACCCTCTGTGGAAAGGGTTTTGGTTCAGGAGAACCCTTTTTGGTTCAAGGTAGATTTAGGATCCATGTAGTACCCTCTGTGGAAAGGGTTCTTCCTGTCCCCTAGGAGAACCCTTTTTGGTTGGAATTTAGGATCCATGTAGTTCTGTGGCTGTCCCCATAGGAGAACCCTTTTTGGTTCAAGGTAGATTTAGGATCCATGTAGTACCCTCTGTGGAAAGGGTTCTTCGGCTGTCCCCATAGGAGAACCCTTTTTGGTTCAAGGTAGATTTAGGATCCATGTAGTACCCTCTGTGGAAAGGGTTCTTCGGCTGTCCCCATAGGAGAACCCTTTTTGGTTCAAGGTAGATTTAGGATCCATGTAGTACCCTCTGTGGAAAGGGTTCGACATGGAACCCTAACGGGTTCTATCTGGAACCAAAAGGGTTCTACCTGGAACCAAAAAGTGTTCTTCAAAGGGTACTCCTATAGGGACAGCCGAAGAACTCGTTTAGATTCTAGATAGGACCTTTTTTCTGAGAGCGTAAGCACTCTGGTTAAAAGAGTATATAAATATTGTTTCCAGAGAAATGTGATATATTCTTTGGTATCTGGAAGTGTGACCTGTCAGATTCAATGAAATTCTCATGTTCTATGACTGAGTGGAATTTCTTTGAATTGCACTGTATAAGTTCTACTTCCTGTCACTCAAACTCAAATTCTACACTCTTAGAAAAAAAGGGTTCCAAAAAGGTTCTGCGGCTGTCCCCATAGGAGAACCCTTTTTGGTTACTGGTAAAACTCTTTTGGGTACCATGTAGAATCTTCAGTGGAAAGGGTTCTACCAGGAACCAAAATAGGTTCTTCAAATGGTTCTCCTATGGGGAAGGCGAATAACCTGTTTTGGTTCTAGATACTGTAGCACCTATTTTTCTGAGAGTGTACATCCTGTGGGGTGTATCCAATTCAATTCGAAATTCAATTCATGATTAGGCACAAACCTAACACACACACACACACAAAAACACACAGAGTAAACACATACCCCCCCGGCCCCCTCCAGTGGTCAGATGATACGTCATGTTAGCCCCTGGCATCCCCTCTCTCTCTCCTCTGTCTCTCCAACCCTCTCTCCCCTTCTCTCTCGGTCTCTCCAGAGGACTGTCTAAAAGTACCTTGGAAGCAGAGAGTGTGAATTGAAAGCAGATGAAGTAACAGCCAGTCTGAAGCCTTTTATTCTTTAATCTACATTAACAAGGCTACACTTGAGCCTTCTCTTTCCACTTCCTGACTACCCCCCCCCCCCCCCCCCAACATTCTCTGCCAACACCTCTACAACCCCCAATAACCCCACCTTCACCACTGGCCAATCCATGACAGGGAGCCAAGCAAACCCAACCTGCATGGTGGACAGAAAAAGTGACAGAAACTGAAGGAGCGGTGGAGAACGATCAGAGGGAGAGAGAAACAGACAGACAGGAAGAAAGAGAGAGGGAGAATGAGAATTGAGAGAGAGAGAGATGAGTTATCCAACAGGCTGGCAATGAGAGAGGCTCCCTGTTTACTGCTGGTTCTAATTAGTCCACAACTCGTCCCCCATGCCCAAACCCTAAACCTACAGTACTGTAGAATCAACAGCTCTTCTAATCCTCTAGCCTCTGTTACACCTAGCCTAGATACAGTTCTCACCATATATAACCTTCACACCCTGACAATACACAGAGCCCGAGCCCCTTAGACCAAACCTTAACACAAAGCTCTCCAAAAGGATCCACTATAAGAGAGACACTTGAAATGTATCCCAGATCCCTTAATGCCTGTTTGAAAAGGAAACGATGGGAGTAGATTCATATTGGGCAGCGACCACTGATGGCTCTCCCATTCATGATAATAACACAGTCATAACTCCATGGGTCTGATTGGTGCATGAACACTTATCAGGACAGGAAGTGTCCTATGGGCATACTGTAGTAGATGAATAATAATAGTGATTAAGAGTAAGGGTTACTGTACTGTATGTTGCTGGTGGTAATGGTGGCTGCTGGGGGGTAAAATGGGTAAGACAGTGCTGGTCATTGGTGAGAACAGAGCTGGATGTCATATCAGAGCTGGGGCCTTTTACTACTCTCATAAGCCTATAATTATTTCATGACTCTTTAGCTAGGCTCTGGGTTGTGTTGATTTGAGCGTTGTCCAAGATTTAGAATGTTTATGTAATCTCTCTCATTTATTTACGAGAACGTTTATTCCTTCTCATGTTTTGTGTGGACGCGGGGAGAGGGTGTGTGAACCTCATGTTCTGTTTTGTTTGTTTGTTGTTTTGTCTGGCTCACTGAGTACATGCATCTGGGTGAGGTGGTGCATGCAGGCTTTGGAAAAGGGATGATAACAGAGAGGCGTGAACAGTACCCTGCTCTCCACTGCTCTGCTCTGTCCCTCTCTGCTCTGTCCCTCTCTGCTCTGCTCTGTCCATCTCTGCTCTGCTCTGTCCCTCTCTGCTCTGTCCCTCTCTGCTCTGCTCTGTCCCTCTCTGCTCTGTCCCTCTCTGCTCTGTCCCTCTCTGCTCTGCTCTGTCCCTCTCTGCTCTGCTCTGTCCCTCTCTGCTCTGTCCCTCTCTGCTCTGTCCCTCTCTGCTCTGCTCTGTCCCTCTCTGCTCTGCTCTGTCCCTCTCTGCTCTGCTCTGTCCCTCTCTGCTCTGTCCCTCTCTGCTCTGTCCCTCTCTGCTCTGCTCTGTCCCTCTCTGCTCTGCTCTGTCCCTCTCTGCTCTGTCCCTCTCTGCTCTGCTCTGTCCCTCTCTGCTCTGTCCCTCTCTGCTCTGTCCCTCTCTGCTCTGCTCTGTCCCTCTCTGCTCTGCTCTGTCCCTCTCTGCTCTGCTCTGTCCCTCTCTGCTCTGTCCCTCTCTGCTCTGTCCCTCTCTGCTCTGGTCTGTCCCTCTCTGCTCTGTCCCTCTCTGCTCTGCTCTGCTCTGTCCCTCTCTGCTCTGTCCCTCACTGCTCTGATCCTCTCTGCTCTGTCCCTCTCTGCTCTGTCCCTCTCTGCTCTGCTCTGTCCCTCTCTGCTCTGCTCTGTCCCTCTCTGCTCTGCTCTGTCCCTCTCTGCTCTGTCCCCCTCTGCTCTGCTTTGTCCTTCTCTGCTCGCTCTGTCCCTCTCTGCTCTGTCCCTCTCTGCACTGGTCTGTCCCTCTCTGCTCTGTCCCTCTCTGCTCTGCTCTGTCCCTCACTGCTCTGTCCGTCTCTGCTCTGTCCCTCACTGCTCTGATTCGCTCTGCTCTGTCCCTCTCTGCTCTGGTCTGTCCCTCTCTGCTCTGTCCCTCTCTGCTCTGCTCTGTCCCTCTCTGCTCTGCTCTGTCCCTCTCTGCTCTGCTCGGTCCCTCTCTGCTCTGTCCCTCTCTGCTCTGCTCTGTCCCTCTCTGCTCTGTTCCTCTCTGCTCTGTCCCTCTCTGCTCTGTCCCTCTCAGCTCTGTCCCTCTCTGCTCTGCTCTGTCCCTCTCTGCTCTGTCCCCATCTGCTCTGCTTTGTCCCTCTCTGCTCGCTCTGTCCCTCTCTGCTCTGTCCCTCTCTGCACTGGTCTGTCCCTCTCTGCTCTGTCCCTCTCTGCTCTGCTCTGTCCCTCACTGCTCTGTCCGTCTCTGCTCTGTCCCTCACTGCTCTGATTCGCTCTGCTCTGTCCCTCTCTACTCTGGTCTGTCCCTCTCTGCTCTGGTCTGTCCTTCTCTGCTCTGTCCCTCTCTGCTCTGCTCTGTCCCTCTCTGCTCTGCTCTGTCCCTCTCTGCTCTGCTCGGTCCCTCTCTGCTCTGTCCCTCTCTGCTCTGCTCTGTCCCTCTCTGCTCTGTTCCTCTCTGCTCTGTCCCTCTCTGCTCTGTCCCTCTCAGCTCTGTCCCTCTCTGCTCTGTCCCTCTCTGCTCTGTCCCTCTCTGCTCTGCTCTGTCCCTCTCTGCTCTGTCCCTCTCTGCTCTGTCCCTCTCTGCTCTGGTCTGTCCCTCTCTGCTCTGTCCCTCTCTGCTCTGCTCTGCTCTGTCCCTCTCTGCTCTGTCCCTCACTGCTCTGATCCTCTCTGCTCTGTCCCTCTCTGCTCTGTCCCTCTCTGCTCTGCTCTGTCCCTCTCTGCTCTGCTCTGTCCCTCTCTGCTCTGCTCTGTCCCCCTCTCTGCTCTGTCCCCTCTGCTCTGCTTTGTCCCTCTCTGCTGCTCTGTCCCCCTCTCTGCTCTGTCCCTCTCTGCACTGGTCTGTCCCCCTCTCTGCTCTGTCCCTCTCTGCTCTGTCCCTCTCTGCTCTGCTCTGTCCCTCTCTGCTCTGTCCCTCTCTGCTCTGTCCCTCTCTGCTCTGTCCCTCTCTGCTCTGGTCTGTCCCTCTCTGCTCTGTCCCTCTCTGCTCTGCTCTGCTCTCTGTCCCTCTCTGCTCTGTCCCTCACTGCTCTGATCCTCTCTGCTCTGTCCCTCTCTGCTCTGTCCCTCTCTGCTCTGCTCTGTCCCTCTCTGCTCTGCTCTGTCCCTCTCTGCTCTGCTCTGTCCCTCTCTGCTCTGCTCTGTCCCCCTCTGCTCTGCTTTGTCCCTCTCTGCTCGCTCTGTCCCTCTCTGCTCTGTCCCTCTCTGCACTGGTCTGTCCCTCTCTGCTCTGTCCCTCTCTGCTCTGCTCTGTCCCTCACTGCTCTGTCCGTCTCTGCTCTGTCCCTCACTGCTCTGATTCGCTCTGCTCTGTCCCTCTCTGCTCTGGTCTGTCCCTCTCTGCTCTGGTCTGTCCCTCTCTGCTCTGGTCTGTCCCTCTCTACTCTGGTCTGTCCCTCTCTGCTCTGGTCTGTCCTTCTCTGCTCTGATCCTCTCTGCTCTGTCCCTCTCTGCTCTGTCCCTCTCTGCTCTGTCCCTCTCTGCTCTGATCCTCTCTGCTCTGTCCCTTTCTGCTCTGTCCCTCTCTGCTCTGTCCCTCTCTGCTCTGTCCCTTTCTTCCCTTCTTGAGACATGAGCTAAAGCAGCTCTGTTGTCTGTCTGGCTCCCCACAACAGAAGCACAGTTCGGTAAATGTTGTCACCAGCACTGCCCCCACCACCCCTACTTCCCCCTGCTGCCTCTCTCCATCAATGCTGCCCCTGCATCAGCCAAACCCTCCCTCCCTCCCCGCTTCCATAACCTCACAGCCTGAAAGCCAGCCATCACGGCCACGGGGAAGAAACTGCTCAACATGCAGAAATATGATGATGACTATGATTGAGATTGGTAATAGTTTTAGCACTCCCCTTCTATTTGGAAAAACATTTGGTTTGGACCACAGCTGAGCGGAGCTCTTGACAGGGAGAATTGGTGCATGGGAACGGCCCGTGTAAGAGTTGCAGCTTAAACACAAAGCATGCTGGGCTCAAGGGCAGACGCGGTGTAGCGCTGAGGAGCTGTGGTCAGGGTGACCAACAAATCACAGGATTGTGGTTTTCAATGGCCCACTAATCATCCCCCAAGTCTACAAATGAAGGGAAAAGCAGAGAAAGATTGGAACTCCTCTGTAGTAGGGCAGAGTTCTCCGTTCTGAAACCATTCATTGAAGAGTACAGTACAGTGAAGATGGATGCACAGACAACAGTAGAGGCTGGACTAGTATCTCCCTTGTATTTTCGAACTACAGAATTCAACCACATCCATTCCTGTTGTCGGTTAAGTGGACAAAACAAAGTGTCATAACTGTTCTCCTTAACAATATAAACATGGCAGGTAATTGTAGGGTAGTGTTCTGGGGATTCTGGGGTAGGGTTACCTGTTCTGGACCTTCTGTGTGTACAATAGTAAACCTATGAGTAAAGTTGGGCTGTCTGGTTTCTGCTGAGTGCATCCACTGAGTCGTTCCCTTCCTGCTTCGAACGGGGAGTCCTGTTCCTCCTTCTGTCCCCAAAACAGAGAAGCCTCCATAGGCCGGGGCAGTCAGAGTCAGTCACCCAGACACAGGCCCTGCACTGGGCAGCATCACAGCATATAGGTTTTTGTCTGATAGGTGGTCCACACATTTCCAGGCAGGCTGCCTCTAAATGTGGGAGCTATAGAGAGGCTGGAGGGAGTGTAACGAAAGCGATACTTTAACAAACGAGGCAATTACTCACAGTAGGGAGGGAGGTGTCCTTTAGGGATTGAGTCATGAGACTCAGCGGTCAGTGGAAAATTGGTATTGTGTTTCTGCACCACACAGGGTTGTACCCATGGAGTAGGGACACACAAGCTTTCAAGTGTGCCTACATATGAGTAGGTTCGATGATGCACATGTAGTGTGGTTTCCTATTTCACCATACTGAAGCTACAGTGGACCTCTTGTTCTTGTTTAACAAACAGTTAGCTATAGAGAAGCAATGACCCCTTGCTGCTAGGATCATGTGAATCAGCGTGTGCTACCACAGTATATCCTATTCTTTACTGTTCTTTACTATTGCATTGTGGGTCCTGAGAAGGGACTCAGTCTGGTCCCCATGGTGCATCTGGCTGCTGTGTCACCTCTGGGTCTGAGGGGGGAGCTGGTGAGGAAAGGGTGCTGTTAGAGCACAAACACCCTCCATACACTCCCTACACACATACCCTCCTCCTACACCCCCTCCTCTCACCCTCACCTCACTCCACTCTGACCCTGTCCTGACCGTGATGCTATCTCTCCTCAGATCTGCGCCTGAGAGCTGAGACTGCAGCCCTACTGTCTGCCTGGGCTGACCATGGGGCCTGAGCTCTTTCCCCATGGCCAGGGTCTCACCACAGAGGAAGCAATTTCCCATCGGCCGCGCTCAGTTTCTAAAGCTGTTTATTTCAGCGTTGTTGTAAAGGAAGATATCCCTCCTCTGATCTAGGGTATAGAATACATGGCCGTGTGTGATGTGTGTAATGTACTGCTGTTGTGGAGTTGACGGTGGCCTTGTCATTTTATCAACCCTCCTCTTCATCTCTATCTCACCACATTCCCTGCTGGGCCCAAGCCCCTCTTAATTAACATTTACTTTTATTTGGTAGGTGTTGTTTTAATACCGGGAACCCATTTTCTTTCAAAGCACTTAACAAACTCTAGGCTAGGCTCCTGTATTACACAAGAGAGAGTGAGGTGTCACAGTGGAATCAGAAATCAGCTGTCTGTACCATATACAGTGTCCAGCACACATGGTCACGGAAAACAATATCTGTCACAATCAATGAAGGAAAAATCTGAGTTCAGTGACGTTCAACGTGGCACCGTCACAGGATGCCAACTTTCCCACAAGTCAGTTCATCAACTTTCTGCCCTGCTAGAGCTGCCCCGGTCAACTCCAAGTGTTGTTATAGTGAAGTGGAAACGTCTAGGAGCAACAACGGCTCAGCCGCGAAGTGGCAGGCCACAGTACGGGACCTCCAAGTGCTGAAGCGCGTAGTGCGCAAAAATGTTCTGTCCTCGGTTGCAACACTCACTACCGAGTTCCAAACTGCCTCTGGAAGCAAAGTCAGCACAAGAAGTGTTCGTAAGGGAGCTTCATGAAATGGGTTTCCATGGGTTTCCTGCACACAAGCCTAAGATCACCATGCGTAAGTCCAAGCATTGGCTGGTGGTGTAAAGCTGGCCGCCATTGGACTCTGGAGTAGTGGAAACGCATTCTCTGGAGTGATGAATCACGCTACCTGCCTGAATGCATAGTGCCAACTGTAAAGTTTGGTGGAGGAGGAATAATGGTCTGGTGCTGTTTTTCATGGTTCAGTCTAGGCCCCTTACTTCCAGTAAAGGGAAATCTTAAAGCTACAGCATACAATGACATTCTAGACAATGCTGTGCTTCTAACTTTGTGGCAACAGATTTGGGGAAGGCCCTTTCCTGTTTCAGCATGACAATGCCCAGTGCACAAAGTGAGGTCCAGACAAAAATGGTTTGTTGAGATCAGTGTGGAAGAATTTGATTGGGCCTGCACAGAGCCCTGACCTCAACCCCATTGAACACCTTTGGGATGAATAGGAACGCCAACTGCGAGCCAAGCCTGATCGCCCAATATCAGTGCCAGACCTCACGAATGCTCTTGTGGCTGAATGGAAGCAAGTCCCCGCAGCAATGTTCCAACATCTAGTGTAAAGCCTTCCCAGAAAAGTGGAGGCTGTTATAGCAGCAAAGGGGGGACCAACTCCATATTAATGCCAATGATTTTGGAAAGAGATTTGCGACGAGCAGTCCACATACTTTTGGTTATGTTGTGTATGACTTGTTTATTTATACCCTAAACTTATTTAGGCCATAACAAAGATGTTGAATACTTAATGACTGAAGACATTTCAGCTTTTCAGTTTTAAATCATTTATAAAAATGTCTTAAAAACATAATTCCACTTTGACATTATGGGGTATTGTGAAGGCCAGTAATACAATATCTCAATTCAATCCATTTTCAATTCAGGCAACCGTAACACAACGCAATTTGGAAAAAGTCAAGGGGTGTAAATACTTTCTGAAGGTACGGTATACCACATAGGCATAGGCTTATTAGGCTAATAGCCTACTGCAAATGATTGTTGTTCGTTTGTGGATTGGCCAAATGGCAGAGCCATCTTTCAGCTATTCTTCAACACCACAAGTTCTTTAATATCACTGTGAAATCCTGGCACAGTGGCGCTGTCCTTTCAGCACCACAAAGGGCCCTCCAATCGCTTAAAATCTCATTAAGATCTGTTGCCTAATGGTCATAACCATCACATTATTATTATTACAAATAGAAGATAATCACTTCTCACAATGTTTAGTAAAGATCAAAGCTGAATCAGTGTCTCGCAACATTACAAAATTATTATTTTGCATTTCACATAACAGAAGCAAATATAATACCATAGCATAGTAGGCCTATAAAGGTACTATTACACAAAAAAACACCTCCTCATTTCTAATGAGACGTTAGGACGGTTAGCTGAAGCTGAATAGTCCCCAAAAAATTCTAATTAGGCAAAACTCAACAGAGCGCACCACTAGGCAGGATGTACAGTGCATTCGGAAAGTATTCAGACCCCTTCCCTTTTTCCACGTTACGTTACAGCCTTATTCTGAAATGGATTAAATAGTTTTCCCCCCTCATACATCTATACACAATACTCCACAATGACATAGCAAAAACATGTTTTTAGAAATGTTTGCAAATTTGTTAAAAATAAAAAACGTAAATTTCACATTTACATAAGTATTCAGACGCTTTACTAAGTAGTTTGTTGAAGCCCCATTGGCAGCAATTACAACCTTGAGTGTTCTTGGGTATGACGCTACACCTGTATTTGGAGAGTTTCTCCCATTCTTCTCTGCAGATCCTCTCAAGCTCTGTCAAGTTAGATGGGGAGCGTCGCTGCACAGCTATTTTCAGGTTTCTCCAGAGATGTTCGATCTGGTTCTAGTCTGGGCTCTGGTTGTGCCACTCAAGGACATTCAGGGACTTTTCCTGAAGCCACTCCTGTGTTGTCTTGGCTGTGTGCTTAGGGTCGTTGTCCTGTCCCCAGTCCGAGGTCCTGAGCACTCTGGAGCAGGTTTTCATCAAGGAATGCTCTGTACTTTTCTCTGTTCCTCTTTCCCTTGATCCTGACTGGTCTCACAGGCCCTGCCGCTGACAAAATCCCCACAGCATGATGCTGCCACCACCATGCTTCACCATAGGGATGGTGCCAGGTTTCCTCCAGAGGTGACGCTTGGCATTCAGGCCAAAGAGTTCAATCTTGGTTTCATCAGAACAGAAAATCTTGTTTCTCATGGACTGAGAGTCTTAGGGTGCCTTTTGGCAAACTCCAAGCTGGCTATCATGTGAATTTTACTGAGGAGTGGCTTCCATCTGGCCACTCCACCATAAAGGCGCGATTGGTGGAGTGCTGCGGTGATGGTTGTCCTTCTGGAAGGTTCTCTGATTTTCACAGAGGAACTCTGGAGCTCTGTCAGAGTGACCATCTGGTTCTTGATCACCTCCCTGAAAAAGGCCCTTCTCCCCCGTACTGCTCAGTTTGGCTGGGCGGCCAGCTCTAGGAAGAGTCTTGGTGGTTCCAAATTTCTTACATTTAAGAATGATGGCAGCCACTGTGTTCTTGGGGATCTTCAATGCTGCAGACATTGTTTTGTACCCTTCCCCAGATCTGTGCCTCGACACAATCCTGTCTCGGAGATCTACGGACAATTCCTTCGACCTCATGGCTTGATTTTTGCTCTGACATGCACTGTCAACTGTGGGACTGATTGAGAAAAATCAAACAATCGGCATGGAGATGCAGTCTCCAACTTTCACCGGTAAAATGTGAAGAATTATCATTCATGATTGACAGTGATGATGACCTATTTTTAAATTAGGTAGCCTATGCCCAACTTGGTGCTTGAGGTTATAAAAAATATTACATTTTCTTTCAATAATACAGTGCCTTGCAAAATTATTCATCCACCTTGACATTTTTCCTATTTTGTTGCATTACAACCTGTAATTTAAATGGACTTT
The DNA here is from genome assembly GCF_021184085.1 of Oncorhynchus gorbuscha. Lineage (NCBI taxonomy): Eukaryota > Metazoa > Chordata > Actinopteri > Salmoniformes > Salmonidae > Oncorhynchus > Oncorhynchus gorbuscha. The sequence goes on from NC_060187.1 coordinate 35,288,516, forward strand.
TATTTGGATTTCATGTGATGAACATACACAAAATAGCCCAAATTGGTGAAGTGAAAAGAAAAAAATAACTTGCTTCAAAAAATTCTAAAAAATAAAAAACTGAAAAGTGGTGGGTGTGTATGTATTCACCCTCTTTGATATGAAGATATAAATAAGATCTGGTGCAACCAATTACCTTCAGAAGTCACATTATTAGTTAAATAAAGTCCACCTGGATAAGAGCGTCTGCTAAATGACTTAAATGTAAATGTAAATGCAATATAAGTGTCACATGATCTCAGTATATATACACCTGTTCTGAAAGGCCCCAGAGTCTGCAACACCATTAATCAAGGGGCACCACCAAGCAAAACCATGAAGACCAAGGAGCTCTCCAAACAGGTCAGGGACAAAGTTGTGGAGAAGTACAGATCAGAGTTGGGTTATAAAAAAATATCTGGAACTTTGAACATCCCACTGAGCACCATTAAATCCAATATTAAAAAATGGAAAGAATTTGGCACCACAACAAACCTGCCAAGAGAGGGCCGCCCACCAAGACTCACGGACCAGTCAAAGAGGGCATTAATCAGAGAGGCAACAAAAAGACCAAAGATAACCCTGAAGGAGCTGCAAAGCTCCACAGCGGAGATTGGAGTATCTGTCCATAGGACCACTTCAAGCTGTACACTCCACAGAGCCAGGCTTTACGGAAGAGTGGCCAGAAAAAAGCCATTGCTTAAAGAGAAAAATAAGCAAACACATTTGGTGTTCACCTAAAGGCATGTGGGAGACTACCCAAACATATGGAAGAAGGTACTCTGGTCAGATGAGACTAAAATTGAGCTTTTTGGCCATCAAGGAACATGCTATGTCTGGCACAAACCCAACACCTCTCATCATCCCGAGAATACCATGTTTTTCATCATCAGGGACTGGGAAACTCGTCAGAATTGAAGGAATGATGGATGGAGCTAAATAGAGGGAAATTCTTAAGGGAAACCTGTTTCAGGCTTCCAGAGATTTGAGACTGGCACGGAGGTTCACCTTCCAGCAGGACAATGACCATAAGCATACTGCTAAATAAACACTTGAGTGGTTTAAGGGGAAACAATTAAATGTCTTGGAATGGCCTAATCAAAGCCCAGACCTCAATCCTATTGAGAATCTGTGGTATGATTTGTACACCAGTGGAACCCATCCGACTTAAAGGAGCTGGAGCAGTTTTGCCTTGAAGAATGGGCATAAGTCCCAGTGGCTATATGTGCCAAGCTTCAATTTGTAAGTCGCTCTGGATAAGAGCGTCTGCTAAATGACTTAAATGTAAATGTAAGCTTATAGAAACATACCCCAAGAGACTTGCAGCTGTAATTGCTGCAAAAGGTGGCTCTACAAAGTATTGACTTCGGGGGGGTGAATAGTAATGCACGCTCAAGTTTTCAGTTTGTTGTGTTATTTCTTGTTTGTTTCACAATAAAAAATATTTTGCATCTTCAAAGTGGTAATAGACATGTTGTGTAAATCAAATGATACAAACCCCCAAAACATCTAGTTTAATTCCAGATTGTAAGGCAACAAAATAGGAAAAATGCCAAGGGGGTGAATACTTTCGCCAGCCACTGTATGTGTGGGCATAGGCTGATGTTGCAATTGGAAGATGCATTTTATGCATATTCTATCATTACAGGCTATTCAACTGGCCACATCTGTCGGTACAAACATTGATTGAGGACATTATTATGTTATGTAAAAACAAAACGCTCCTTCGCCTTAAATAATGTCACTACACCCCTGCTCATAGCCAAAATCCCAAAGTACTCATTTAAAGATGTAAATTCCCCTGTTTTGGGGACATGCATGGTTCCGACCAACATATGGCTTGCATTGAGCGGTAGCCCTGATTCTCACAGACACAGGAGTATGTCTCTTCTGCCTGTGTGAAGCCGGATGTGACATCTAACAGCACTTGAAACTGGGATGTCCCATCAACCATTTTATTCGCTCTTCCGTCTGTCCATCAACTCCTGGCTGATCCCTACATCACAGCCACTGCCTGGAATCCAGTAGCGTGGGTAAAATCACATGGGAAGCCAATGCAGAAAAACATCCATATTACAATAATAATTGTGTTGTTTGCTTTATAACCTGTTAGTTCAGACTGTATGGCTTGACACTGTGATATATAGGCCTCACGCTGAGACAATAAGAAGACACAGTGATATATAGGCCTCACGCTGAGACAATAAGAAGACACAGTGATATATAGGCCTCACGCTGAGACAATAAGAAGACACTGTGATATATAGGCCTCACGCTGAGACAATAAGAAGACACTGTGATATATAGGCCTCACGCTGAGACAATAAGAAGACACAGTGATATATAGGCCTCACGCTGAGACAATAAGAAGACACTGTGATATATAGGCCTCACGCTGAGAGACAATAAGAAGACACAGTGATATATAGGCCTCACGCTGAGACAATAAGAAGACACAGTGATATAGGCCTCACGCTGAGACAATAAGAAGACACAGTGATATATAGGCCTCACGCTGAGACAATAAGAAGACACAGTGATATATAGGCCTCACGCTGAGACAATAAGAAGACACAGTGATATATAGGCCTCACGCTGAGACAATAAGAAGACACTGAGTGATATATAGGACAATAAGAAGACACTAGGCCACGCTGAGACAATAACGCTGAGACAATAAGAAGACAAGACAGGCCTCACGCTGAGACAATAAGAAGACACAGTGATATATAGGCCTCACGCTGAGACAATAAGAAGACACTGTGATATATAGGCCTCACGCTGAGACAATAAGAAGACACTGTGATATATAGGCCTCACGCTGAGACAATAAGAAGACACTGTGATATATAGGACGCTGAGACAGTGATATATAGGCCTCACGCTGAGACAATAAGAAGACACAGTGATATATAGGCCTCACGCTGAGACAATAAGAAGACACTGTGATATATAGGCCTCACGCTGAGACAATAAGAAGACACTGTGATATATAGGCCTCACGCTGAGACAATAAGAAGACACTGTGATATATAGGCCTCACGCTGAGACAATAAGAAGACACAGTGATATATAGGCCTCACGCTGAGACAATAAGAAGACACTGTGAAGACAGGCCTCACGTGAGACAATAAGAAGACACTGTGATATATAGGCCTCACGCTGAGACAATAAGAAGACACTGTGATATATAGGCCTCACGCTGAGACAATAAGAAGACACAGTGATATATAGGCCTCACGCTGAGACAATAAGAAGACACTGTGATATATAGGCCTCACGCTGAGACAATAAGAAGACACTGTGATATATAGGCCTCACGCTGAGACAATAAGAAGACACAGTGATATATAGGCCTCACGCTGAGACAATAAGAAGACACTGTGATATATAGGCCTCACGCTGAGACAATAAGAAGACACAGTGAAGACTGAGACAATAAGAAGACACTGTGATATATAGGCCTCACGCTAAGAAGACACAGTGATATATAGGAGACAATAAGAAGACACAGTGATATATAGGCCTCACGCTGAGACAATAAGAAGACACTGTGATATATAGGCCTCACGCTGAGACAATAAGAAGACACTGTGATATATAGGCCTCACGCTGAGACAATAAGAAGACACTGTGATATATAGGCCTCACGCTGAGACAATAAGAAGACACAGTGGCAGAACAAATTCAACCACACATTTGTTTCATTACAAAACCGGAGAACATCAACAGTCTGGTGAAGTCGACCAAACATATGGTATGTTACAAACAATTACACGAAGAGAAACACTAATGCCATCCTTCTCTTTCATGTTGCCTAAACGGTCTATGACTCTGTCATACAGTACATGCTTTTAGTTTTTGTTGTCCTAGGCTTCCTGGATAAAATACTTGCTTGCTAGCCTAACGTGCTTTTATGAGCAATGATGCACCAGGCCAGCTAGTTAACATTAGCATATTACATCTAGCTTCATATTGAACTTCCATCATCTCAGGCCAGGGGCACAACAATGAATTAATTTATGGTTGAATCAGAATCGCCATTATAATCATTGGCCAGTATGGAGAATTAACAAGTTAAACCACAAGTCCAAATCTCAATCTCCATCCGTGGCAAATTTAGGAAAGGGACGATTTTAGCTAGCTAGCTAACCACTAGATGACATCAACACAACGAGATGCAACCATTCAAGTTTTCTTCTGTCAATAATGATGTTTGGCTTGTGATGTGATTGGCCTGAAGCCAAATCCAAACTGTCTTCCCTTGACACTTTATGGTGCGCCAGGACCATTCACAGCTGAGCTCACTCAGTTTAGCTCAACGCTGATTGGCTATTATTATCATTTTTTTAAATCAAGGGAGTCCAAATGCTCGCTGGCTTCCCTTGTATTCAAGGCTACGGGCGGCAACAATGTCATACTCTTTCTGACCAGACAGCACCAGATAGATACACATACTGTTTCATTCGCTCTGATACTTTCTCCAGGGAGATATATTCAGCCTCTTACGAATTGAAGGAAATGTGTGAAACACAGAGACGAAAGTTAAATTGTTTTGTTTGTTTTTTTCTTGGTAATTTTTTGGGGAAGTCTGGCTTCCCTTGGCATCCATGGTATACACGCCACTGCTGGAATACTTACATCGTAACGCAGCAGGAGAGAGTGGTTTCGTCGCTGTAGCGCGTTCAGAGATCGATATATAGCCAGTCATTTAAAATAATTCAGCGATTTTAAACAAAAAAACACTTTTTGTTTGTCAAAGATGGACAATATTAATATAGATGAAAGGCGAGTTACTAACACGTTTAGGAAGCCAAGCATGAGCTCTTTGAGATGTTCACAGCGGTGGGGGCAGACGTTTTGATCAAGCGAGAACTTATGTAAAAGAAATATGTACATTTTCTCTAACACTAAATATACGAGTATGTATTTTTACAGTTATAAGCAAGGTGAAATCTTATAGCTATAAGTTTATAAATGCATTATGCTATATTTAGAAAAAATATATAAGTTATTTCAAGTCTTATTTATACAGTTTTGTTGAATAGGAAATACATTATATAAAATATTTCATATTATTTTTCATAATTGTACTGTGTACTTGAGCTTGTGTCCTCAAATGTCACTACACCTTTGTAATTCATAACTATTTTTACCAGAAAGGTGAGATGTTATCCTTTCTTGGAGTATGCAGCATTACTAGTTACTGTTTATGGCACTCTCATGATCAATAATTACTTTTGGGATTATTTATATTACATTTAGTTACATTTAAGAGGTATAAGGCAGAAACATAAATAACGCGAAAGTCTAGCAACCCAAACGTTGAGTGTGTGAGAATCTCATTACAAACTTTAGCATTTTAGCTAATTAGCAACTACTTACTACTTTTCAACTACTTTGCAACTATTTGCATGCTACCTAACCCTCCCCCTAACCCTAACCTTGACCCTTTAACCTAACTCCTAACGCTAACCTTAACCCTTTAACCTAACTCCTAACCCTAACCTCAACCATTTAACCTAACTCCTAACCCTAACCTTAACCCTTTAACCTAACTCCTAACCCTAACCTAAACCCTTTAACCTAACTCCTAACCCTAACCTCAACCATTTAACCTAACTCCTAACCCTAACCTTAACCCTTTAACCTAACTCCTAACCCTAACCTTAACCCTTTAACCTAACTCCTAACCCTAACCTTAACCATAACCCAGAGTCTGTGAGTCTATGAATGTGTGTGACTGTCTTTACTGTGCATGTGTATGTGTGTGCATGTGTGTGTGTGTGTGTTTCTTTGTGTGTGTGTGCCAGGCTCAGTGTGGGTGAGTGGCGGTGGTTGTCGTGGCTCCACGCCGGCGGTCTGTAGAGCATTACTGACACAGCCATGCCACATACACACAGCCATGCCCCGTACACACAGCCGTGCCCCGTACACACAGCCGTGTCGACCACAGCTGTTAAACAACCATGTTTGCTGGAGCTCACATGAAATGCTGGGTCCTTTTACAACGCCGGGCCAGGAGGGGAGGGGGGCAGAGGGGGGAATCTGCGCTCCAACACTGCTGTATCCTCCCACAAATAAGTATCCTCATCACCACAACCACGTGAGTTAACATAACATAAAGACACAACACAACTGCGTACATAAAACACACACATACCCAAAAACACAACACACACACACAATGTTTGTTGTAAAGGCAGCACAGAGGTCTTTTCTGCCAGAATAACAGCAGCAAGCATCAGAATGTTTACCCAGATTTCTCCTCTAAAGTTTCAGAGAGAACCCTCCCTCCCTCCCTCCCTCCCTCCCTCCCTCCCTCCCTCCCTCCCTCCCTCCCTCCCTCCCTCCCTCCCTCCCTCCCTCCCTCCCTCCCTCCCTCCCTCCCTCCCTCCCTCCCTCCCTCCCTCCCTCCCTCTCTCTCTCCGTCTCTCCCTCTCTCCGTCTCTCCCTCCCTCCCTCCCTATTTCCCCCTCTCTCATCTTTCTCTACCCCCTCTCCCCCTCCACTTCTCCTGCTTCATTTTAGGCCCGCCAGTTGCCGATGGTGAGGGGCCAGGAACGGCCATGAGTCAACAGACTACCATAGAGCCCCACTCTAAACCATCATCCTCGTATTTAAAGTCCTTGCTCCCCTTCAACCAGAGATCCTAATTTGCTGTTACACACACAGGGCTGCAGAGAGAGATCCCTAAACGTCTGGTACTCAGTATGACACCATGCCTGAGAGCAGTAAATAGTGGAGGAGAGGAGGAGAGGAGGCATGGTGTCTAGCGGCGAAGGGAAATCGAGGGATGAGTTGAGTTGTTAGATGCCTTGGTTAGTGCTGTGGTAACTCCTGGGGCCAAGTGGATAGGGAGAGGTGTTGGTGTGGAGCGTCAGTGTATCGGACACACAGCGCCTGTGAGGCGTGCATCACCAGACTGGAGGACGGACGGTGACAGAGACACATGTTTATCATTGAGAGGATTGGGGGGATTCCTTTCATCTGAGACTGGCTGACTGTTCCCTCACCCCCTGCCTGACCTTTCTGCCTTTATCTCCCTCCCTCCCTCTCACTTTCTCTCTCCCCCGTTCCAATCTCACCCATCTGCTTTTGATCTCTGGGTAGATAGACAGGGTGGAGTGGGATGACAGTGGTTGGAGCAATGTTGGAACTAGGATTGGGTGGAGGTTGGCTATAAAAGGTGCACTCCGGGATCTTAAGCATAACAAATTCATAACATATTGCACAAATTTTATTTGTATCATATCACACAAATTGGATGATGTAGTACACAAAAAATGGGCAGCCATTTTGACTCGGGAGCACCACTTACAAAACTATTGGCCAGAATTATTCAAACCCTTCTTATTAAGCTGCTATATCTCATTCATTCCTGTCTGAGTTGAAGATGTTAGCAGTCCGTGTGTATACACATCTGTGTACTGTTCTGCGTGTCAAAATAAGTGAACAACGGCTCTTTGCCTCCCCAAAGAAATGCACACAGATACTTGCCACGGCTGGACGCCATCCCCCAACCCCAGCACCCCCACCCATCCCAACCACACACACACACACACACACACACACACACACACACACACACACACACACACACACACACACACACACACACACACACACACACACACACACACACACACACACACACACACACACACACACACACTCATAAACATGCACATACAGTCGTCAGTCACAAGAGCTGTCAGTCCCTGTTAGGCTTGGCGTTCTCATTAGCAGACGGTTTGGATCCCCTTTCAGAGGAGCTGAACTCAGGACCTTTTCCCCAGAGCACTTCCAGAGAACGATAGAGGCCAACGGAGGGAGGGGGAGGGAGAAAAAGATAGAAGAGAGGGAGAGAGAGGGAGCCAGAGGAGATGGAGAGAGAAAGACATCTTAACTATTGGTCGATACTCCTCTAAGTATCATCAGCCTCTCACCAGAACTCTACTGCCTAGGTTCAGACTCTCTCTGTACTCTCATCCAACACAGACAACTTGTCTGAGACAAGCTAACTCAAGCCCAGAAATCATGGCTGACACATCCAGTAGCCTACCTCAGTATCTTACGTAGTCAAAAAGAAAATCATTAGTATACTTGAACAGAGAATCTATTCTGTACTTCTAAAGTAGAATGTTGGAAAATGTGTCTTCATCAAAACTCCGCCTGGATTACCCCAGAGTATATCAAAGGAAAGCGGAGAGAAAATCAAGCTTAGGAAAGCACATTTCGCCTTTTGAATAATGTTACTTTAAGTTTCAATAACATTCCTTCCAAATGAGCCTCAAAGTAACCCTTGGCTGATTGAAAGGAATTTATTTGTGTTTCCTTTTCGAGGAGAAAATTGAGTTCTGAGACTAAGCATCAGACTGCCTTTCAACTGCCAAATCAGTAGGCACTGGCCCTCAAACACTGATCCTGGGCCTGTCGCCATTCACTGGGTTTCAACCCAGATGAGGGAGAACTAATGACTGAAACTGATCCAAGAGCAACGGTTTTGACCCACCCAAGACAACATACAGAAGAAGCCAGCCTCACTTGCAAGAACGCACACCATAAAAGAGATGAGAGAGCGATAGGTACGCTAGTATCCATTCAATGAATAAGGTTCAACCTGTGACGAAAACATCTCCCAAACCGTGTGCCCCTACTTTAGAACCCCCTTCCTCAGCAACCCCAGGCTCACCACCACACTGAGGACTGATGGAATTCTTTGAATATCTAACAGACTGAAACCACACTTCACAATTTTTTACTTCTAACTCTTTTCCCCTCCTTTCAAAGTGCTGAGGTTTTAACACATAATCAGGGTGTCCCAGATGAGTGTGGTTGGAACGTCGAGGGAGGAGGAGGAGAAGTGTTAAAGCTTAAACAGCCCCTTGAACAGAGTGGCGCTCAGCAGCTCAGCTCCTCCATGTTGGCACCAGCCTACAACGTGTCCTACAGCGGAGAGCCTCAATAAAAACACACTCAGCTGTTTATTCTCTTACACTTCATCCTCCCACCTCTCTCTTTCTGTCGTTTCCCTTTGGTTCTATACACCTCTTTAAACAGTTTGTTTGGAAAGCGCAGAGATGTCATGGTCTTTAGCTAACACGTGTCAGCTGTGTGAAGGTTGGCCTACCAGGTTGTTGGGGCAGTGAATGAATGGTTCTTAGTGGGGCTACTCTTCTCCTTTCATGTAAGATTGCCTGTGAGGGTAAGGATCTGGTTGGGATTGGCCCGGTAAGACATTAGGAAAAGTAGACGCATGCATGCACACACACACACACACACACACACACACCAGAGCACAGGTCACTCAGCTCTTACATCTGTCCCCACGCGTCCCGGATGATAATGTCAGAGGTGTCAGAGCCTCCCCACGTCTGCACCCTAACTCCCCTGACTCCCCTAACTCCCCTGACTCCCCTAACTCCACTGACTCCCCTGACACCCCTGACTCCCCTGACACCCCTAACTCCCCTGACTCCCTAACTCCCCTGACTCCCCTGACACCCCTGACACCCCTAACTCCACTGACTCCCCTGACACCCCTAACTCCCCTGACTCCCCTAACTCCCCTGACACCCCTAACTCCCCTGACTCCCCTGACTCCTCTGACTCCCTTGACCCCTATGGTACAGTAGAATCAGTTCCAGGACATTCACACGCACCACATACACTAACTGCAGTTAAAAAGTCATTAATGACTGTCTGAACATTAATTGGAACTTAGAAACAGAGACAGTCTTGTGAGAACAAGAGCATACAGTATCAATGTGATGATTTATGTACTTGAGGAGCTTTTTGTATGGTGTAACTAACCCTATGACTGTACACCGTGTGTTAATAGTGTGTAATCAAGGTACAGAGAGTGTACACAGTGGGTGTAATAAAGGTGGCAGAATGTAGTAGTTATGTGTCAGTGTGTAAGAGGGGAAGCTGCAGGTGAAGAGGGTCCCGGGCCCCGGGCCCCGGCCCCGGGGGCCCCTGGGACAAAGCAGGAAGTCAGCAGAGCAGGGAGTCCACACGCTGTCTGTCGTCACCCCCATCCTATCTCCATCCTGCTAAACACCCAGGCTGTTAGCAGGCATTAAAAGGCCATTCACACCACCGGCGCAAGTGCTTGAGTTGGCTGCCACCACCGCTGAGCATAGGCTTTGTGGGGGTCTGCTCCACTCAAGTTCTCTTTCTCGCTTTCCATTCCTCTCTCTCTTTCTTCCTGTGCTTTTTTCAAGGCAATAAAAAAGGCATGTTTCCATTCCAACTCTCACTCCCTATCCATGAACTTTGCTCAGAGAGTTTTGCCTGACAATGACAAATACACATGTGTTGTCTTTAGGATTCAGTAAGCTGTGTTTGAGGGTATTACCTGCGAGAATCAACAGTATGTACATATATCAAAAGAGGGGATTTGCTAATGCCTCTCTGTAAAATAACAGGGCTTGAGCTCCTTAAGCGGTTCTGGCATTCTCGGTCTAGGCCCCATATTTTTCATATTAAGAGATCTGTAAAGTTGCTTTGCGACATAAGAGCCTGTGGCCACATCCGCTGGCATCCAACAACGAGGACAGGTCGCCCCCCCCCCCCCCCCCCCCCCCCCCCAATTGGCTGACTGACCATCATAATAAAGCCTGAGCCAATCAGGGACATAGGCCACATACTGTAAAGCCTGCTACAGCCCTGAGCCATGGGGGCACAGACAGAGCTAAGGTGAGAGGGTTGGTTATGGATAGCTTGGGCTCGGGTGAGCTGAGTTGGGCATTCACCTTGGGTGGCAAATGGAAAGATGATGTTACTCACCCTTTTCCTCCCCCTCCTCTCCTCCCCTCTCCCTCCTCCTCCCACCCCAGGCAGGTGGTCTGGCACATGGCTGACATGGGGCATCAGAAACCAATTACCCCGGCTGCTTACACACTGACTTTTCTGAGCCAAGCTAAACTCACATATCTGAATGGCCCTGCGTGTTCAGACGCTTTCTTAATTACTCTCCCTCTCTCTCTCCCTCACTCTCTGTCTCTGTCGCCTTAGCTTTGCTGCCTGAATGCTGATGGTGTGTAGAGTCTACTCACAAAACTGAGCTCCTTTCTCTCGAAAAGTGTCTTTGTTCACAGGATAATCATTTAGGCTATGGGACAAGGACGACTGGAGAATTAACACTATACTAGGGTATCTATACAGCGTCTCTGCTATTTGCATGTACTGTGTGTGTGTGTGTGTGTGTGTGTGTGTGTGTGTGTGTGTGTGTGTGTGTGTGTGTGTGTGTGTGTGTGTGTGTGTGTGTGTGTGTGTGTGTGTGTGTGTGTGTGTGTGTGTGTGTGTGTGTGTGTGTGTGTGTGTGTGTGTGTGTGTGTGTGTGTGTGTGTGTGTGTGTGTGTGTGTGTGTGTGTGTTTGTGTGTGTGTGTGCGTTTGTGTGTGTGTGTGTGTGGGAGTGCATGTACTGTATAAGCCAATTGCTCCACCCGATCACCATTAATCCATTAGTCCATCAAACTCTTTCCCACACAGACCCACATCTGTGATTCAGACAGCACAGAACACACATTCACCTCCAAGCCCTGCGAGATCCCTGCAAGCCGACACGTTTCACTGCTAATCTGTTTGCACAACTGTGGTGGAACCACAGGCCAATTACCCATCACATGATGCACACCACAGAGGCAGCTTCAGAGAGGCAGGCCTGTCAGAGAGAGGTGAGAGAGCCATGGACCCAGTTTACAGTATTTTAGCAGGGATACATAAAACCCCTCGCTCTACTGATCTCTTCTCTCTCTCCTTCATGTTTTCTCCGTTCTCTGTATTGCACACTCTCCTTCTCTTCTCTGCCCTGCTCTCTCTTTTCTACTCTCTTTTCTGGTCTCTCCTGTTCCGGCCAGCACTCTCCTGCTCTCTCCTTCTCTACCCTCCTATCTCTGGCTCCTCCCCATGTCTCTACCCTGCTGCTCTCTCCCTGCTCCCTCATTTACTCTTAATCTCTTCCACACTATCTCCTCCTGTCTGCTGTCCTCTCCCTGTTTGGGGATATCAGGACATATGTAATCCCTGAGCAACCACTGTCCTCAGGGACTACGGCTGCAGCATTTATTTGGTAAATGTGATGTCTCAACTCATTTGCCATCTATAAACACTGTACTAGTCAAAAGTTTGGACACACCTACTCATTCCAGAGTTTTTCTTTATTTTTACTGTTTTCAACATTGTAGAATAATAATAAAGGCATCAGAACTATGAAATAACAAATATGGAATCATGTAGTAACCAAAATGTGTGAAACAAATCAAAATATATTTTGTATTTAAGATTCTTCAAAGTAGCCACCCTTTGCCTTGATGACAGCTTTGCGCACTCTTGGCATTCTCTCAACCAGCTACACCTGGAATGTTTTTCCAACAGTCTTGAAGGAGTTGGCTGCTTTTCCTTCACTCTGCGGTCCAACTCATCCCAAACCAACTCAATTGGGTTGAGGGCAGGTGATTGTGGTGGCCAGGTCATCTGATACAGCACTCCTTCACTCTCCTTCTTGGTCACATAGCCGTTACCAAATACAAAATATATTTTTATTTGTTTCACACTTTTTTGGTTACTACATGATTCCATATTTGTTATTTCATAGTTCTGATGCCTTTATTATTATTCTACAATGTAGAAAATAGTAAAAAAAAAAATAAAGAAAAACCCTGGAATGAGTAGGTGTGTCCAAACTTTTGACTGGTACTGTATTTAAACTGTTCCAGCGAGCACAAAAGAGAGGTAGAGAACATTTGCCTTGGGAGAGGGGGGAACAACTCCACCGGTGAATGACAGGTGAAATTGAGTGGAGAGACAGAGGAGAGAGAGAGAGGAGAAAAGAGAGAGAAATCTCACAGCAGAGCAAAGCACATCTCTTTTGTTTTGGTAAAACCTGCCCAGTGAAGAAAGTAAAAGGTTTCCTGTGTTTTTTGCCCTTTCTCTACCTCTCTTCTCCACATCCAAATTGAGTCATTTATTTTTGTTTCTTTTTCCTCTTGCTCTGACTCTGAGTGGCGTGGGTCTGCTGAATCTACCTCTTTTCTCATGCCCCTCCCCTATTATGTTTCTATCTCCTATTTCTCTATATCTACTTTTCTCTCTCCCTCACCCCTATTCTCCTTTGCGCTCCCTCCCTCCCTCCATTCTCTCTCTCCTCTCCCTGTTTCCTTGCTCTCAAGGTAAGGCCTATAGAGGTCACACGTCAGCAGAAGGGGAGCCAACATTCCATAATCCCAAATCCCAGCTCTACAACTGACCTGAACAATAGAGCACAACCACTAACCTGCGCTCCACCATTGAGCCAGTCACAGGGAATCATGTACGACAGCAGAGAAGGTAGGGAGGGAGGGTGGAGGGAGGGAGGGATTGGGGGATGAGGGTCATTTGAGGGGCAGAGAAGAGGGTAGCTGACTAAACTCAACTCCATGGAGAAGGATGTTTCTGATGAATTCCACCAACGAAGTAGAGCAGAGACCAGGCTTTGTGGATTTCAGCTCCGACTGCATCGATTCGCCCAAGGTCAATACTTCAAAAAATGTAAATGATAAAACGTGTCGCTTACCTTGAACCTACAGTATGTTTGTCCTCTGTAGATGCGTGCCTTTGATTGCCAAAATCCATTTTTTTTAATAAAAACTTAATCCAATACAACCACAGACAGTTTCCTTGTTGAGATTTAATTGGCACATCTGATTAACATTTATTGAAAAAGTATGGATTTCAGCAAACAAAGAAAGTCAAATAACTACAGAGGACAAACATAGGTGCAATGTAAGAGTTTCAGAATAATATTTTTTAAATATGTTGACCTTAGGCAAATCGATGGAGTCAGAAATTATTTTCACAAAGCCTGGTCTTTGTTCAACTCCATTGGTGGAGATTATCAGAAACTTGGAGTTGAGTTTAGTAAGCTAAGGAGAGAGCATCCTACTCCCTCAGTCAATTAAATCTGTCTCCAAGAAGTGCCTGGGAATAAAACTTTGAAAGGTGAACCCGAGGCCTGAATTCAGCAAATTCCTGAACTCTTCCGGCAGTGGAGGGAACATGGACGTAGAATGTGTTTATCGCCCAGAGATTAGCAGTTGGGGTTTTAACAAAGTGAAACATTTTCATGGTCGCAGCATTGTTTCTTTGTTATTAAGCCTCCCATTGAGGGCCTGAGCTGTTGTTTTTGCATGGGATTTCAGAACGCTAACCCCACCTCAACTGTGTTTAATCATATTTCAAATGCACCAAACATGCATGCATGCACACACATCATTAGGTACAGACATACACATGCAAACACTCACACCAGTGGAGGCTCCTCAGAGGAGGAAGGGGAGGACCATCCTACTCAGTGAATTAAACATTATTTTACTTAAATTAAACATTTAAAAAGTTATCCTTTTTAGATAAAACCATACTAAATATATTCACGTCACCAAATACCTGATTAAAACTCATTATTTTGCAATGAAGGTCTACAGTAGTTTCAGCAACACACTCTAGGCTAGCACCATGGTGTAGCCGGACAGCTATTCCTGTAATGAACACGAGGGGAGACAGAGAGCTGGTTTCAAGCGCTGGTGTTTATTGCAAAGGAGTACAGGAGGAGGCAGGTCCAGAGGCAGGCAGAAGGTCATACACAGGGGGTCCAAAAGAGCAACAGTACAGGCAGGGAAAAGGCTAGTAACGTAGTCTGGGAGATCAGGCAATAGGTAGATAACAGGAAATCCGATAGGCTAAAGTACAGGCAGGCAAAAGGCATCGTTAGCGAGGCAGGCAAAAACTATCATACACAGGAGGAGTAACTCACGGGAAACCCGGAGCTCAGAAAGATGTGTGTCTCAAAACAAACAATACCTCACAGTGATGGGGTGCAGAGACCTGAACTAAATAGTGTGTGATAGTGACATAGTGTGTGAACAGGTGATTAGAATTCAGGTGATTGGGATCTGGAGAGTAAGCTGCTTTCAGGGGATCTACGTGTTTGAGAGTGGGAGCTGGAGAGTGAGCTGCGTTCAGGGGATCTAGGTGTTTGAGAGTGGGAGCTGGAAAGTGAGCTGCGTTCAGGGGATCTACGTGTTTGAGAGTGGGAGCTGGAAAGTGAGCTGCGTTCAGGGGATCTACGTGTTTGAGAGTGGGAGCTGGAAATTGAGCTGCGTTCAGGGGATCTACGTGTTTGAGAGTGAGTGGGAGCTGGAAAGTGAGCTGCGTTCAGGGGATCTACGTGTTTGAGAGTGAGTGGGAGCTGGAAAGTGAGCTGCGTTCAGGGGATCTACGTGTTTGAGAGTGAGTGGGAGCTGGAAAGTGAGCTGCGTTCAGGGGATCTATGTGAATGTGATCAAATTTGGGTTATATGCAAATTTGGGCTGGCTAGGTTGCCTAGACCTTTTTAAATCCCAAATTATTACCTGGAATGAATCAGTCAACATAATAGTAATGTCATAGACAGACATGTGGGTAAATGTTTTATTAGGCCGACAGTTGCATAGGCCAGCACTATACAAACATGCATAAAGGGAGCTCAGCCCTGTGAGTTCTGTTGTCCATCAGTTGTTGTCTCTGTGTCTGGGTAGAGGAAACCCCCCTGTTAGTCTAGTCAAAATATCATTCATTTGCTGCAGTTTGACAGGGTTTTCATCCTCCCCATGGCCAGGAGTTTTTTCCAGGAGTTGAAAAAATGGACCTGGTTGGAAAAATGGATCCCATCATAGCCAGTATAAAACCTTTTTAAAACTGATTATTCACTGTCATAGGGTAGGGTCCGGAGTTTTCCTGGCTAGGTTACCAGATACGGAACCACCAGTCTGCTCACGGTCATCAGTTGTCAGGTATGTGGATGATAAGGGCTTTATCCAGGAACATTTCTTGAGCTATTTTGACGTGTCAAGTGGGAGAGATGCACAGTCTGTGTTTGACTTTGTGAACTCTGAGATGTCTGAGCTTAACTTCATGGAGAAAATTGTTGACCAAACCTATGGTGGTGCTGCTGTAATGGAATGTATATACTATTTGTATTTACAGTTAAGCCCCCTCCTGTTCCCTGATTAAGAGGTGATGACCACTACCGTTGTCAACTCTCCTGACTGAAGCCACATCTCATGTGCCCTCTCCTCTCCAAGCAATGTGAGTAGACCTGCCAATTTTCTATGTAGAGTAGTGTGTTTTTTATTTTTTATTCTTTTCTTCCCAGTCAAATCCTGTCCTGCCCTCAGTGGAAGAGTTGAGATCTTCTCCAACAAGGGTCCATTCATGGTGAGCCTGTCCTACACTGAAGCCTCTGAACACCTCAACCCCTGTCCTACACTGAAGCCTCTGAACACCTCAACCCCTGTCCTACACTGAAGCCTCTGAACACCTCAACCCCTGTCCTACACTGAAGCCTCTGAACACCTCAACCCCTGTCCTACACTGAAACCTCTGAACACCTCAACCCCTGTCCTACACTGAAGCCTCTGAACACCTCAACCCCTGTCCTACACTGAAGCCGCTGAACACCTCAACCCCTGTCCTACACTGAAGCCTCTGAACACCTAAACCCCTGTCCTACACTGAAGCCTCTGAACACCGCAACCCCTGTCCTACACTGAAGCCTCTGAACACCTCAACCCCTGTCCTACACTGAAGCCTCTGAACACCGCAACCCCTGTCCTACACTGAAGCCTCTGAACACCTCAACCCCTGTCCTACACTGAAGCCTCTGAACACCTCAACCCCTGTCCTGCACTGAAGCCTCTGAACACCTCAACCCCTGTCCTACACTGAAGCCTCTGAACACCTCAACCCCTGTCCTACACTGAATCCTCTGAACACCTCAACCCCTGTCCTACACTGAAACCTCTGAACACCTCAACCCCTGTCCTACACTGAAGCCCCTGAACACCTCAACCCCTGTCCTACACGGAATCCTCTGAACACCGCAACCCCTGTCCTACACTGAAGCCTCTGAACACCTCAACCCCTGTCCTACCCTGAAGCCCCTGAACACCTCAACCCCTGTCCTACACGGAATCCTCTGAACACCGCAACCCCTGTCCTACACTGAAGCCTCTGAACACCTCAACCCCTGTCCTACACTGAAGCCTCTGAACACCTCAACCCCTGTCCTACACTGAAACCTCTGAACACCTCAACCCCTGTCCTACACTGAAGCCTCTGAACACCTCAACCCCTGTCCTGCACTGAAGCCTCTGAACACCTCAACCCCTGTCCTACACTGAAGCCTCTGAACACCTCAACCCCTGTCCTACACTGAAACCTCTGAACACCTCAACCCCTGTCCTGCACTGAAGCCTCTGAACACCTCAACCCCTGTCCTACACTGAAGCCTCTGAACACCTCAACCCCTGTCCTGCACTGAAGCCTCTGAACACCTCAACCCCTGTCCTGCACTGAAGCCTCTGAACACCTCAACCCCTGTCCTACACTGAATCCTCTGAACACCTCAACCCCTGTCCTACACTGAAACCTCTGAACACCTCAACCCCTGTCCTACACTGAAGACTCTGAACACCGCAACCCCTGTCCTACACTGAAGCCTCTGAACACCGCAACCCCTGTCCTACACTGAAGCCTCTGAACACCTCAACCCCTGTCCTGCACTGAAGTCAAACCTCTGAAAACCTCAACTCATGACTAATACCCTGATTCAACCACTGCTGTGATCCCTTCCCAGCAATGTGTAAGTAGCCCTTTCATTCCCAGTCCCCATAATATTGTACTATAAACGTCTCTATTAAATGCTTTAGGTAAAAAAAAAAAAAAAAAATTTTAACACTCTTTGTCGTCTCCGTGCAGTCTGTGCTTATGCCGTGGGTCTCCCATCCCCTCAATTTTTCACCAGCCTCCACTGACGCACATGCAAACCAACACACACTCCCACCTCCAGACACACTATGAAGTCATGTATTCCAGTTACACCCTTGCCGATCCATCAGAGACGGGGATGTGGAGTGAAACATGACCTTCCTATCAGAACACTGTGAAGGATCTCTTCCTTACTGATAACATTGTGTTAACACTAGGTGGGCACTGCAGCTATCCCTTCCAGCCCTGACCTTACTACTCCATCACTGGGTCAGCCCAGAGCCAAGCTGGACCCAGTGATCAACGTGTTCTCATGAAACTATCCATCAACAAAAATAACTTTGACTGAGCCGAGTGCTTTTAAACATGGATGAATGGGGTTTGGGCTAACTGCTCTGCTGTCATTTCTCCCCACAGAGCTCATTGAGTTGGTACCAGTGCCTGTGTGTTTGAGGCCTTGTTAATGTCAGTGGAGCCTGCTTCCTGCCCTCCCTCCTTGTTGGCCTGGGGAGGGACAAGGGGACTGGGGGGGGGGGCGTCAATCCACACGGTTGCGCGGGGGAACAGCGGGAATCAGTGGATTTATGTGCACCTCAGTAAAAGTTTATGAGAGGAGCTCCATTTCAAGAGCTCCAACTGGCGGGTTTCACATCAGTCTGTGGGCTGGGGTGGATGGACGACCTGAGTCATCACCACTCTGACTCTGTCAGTAGCAGTAGAGGAATAGTCTGGGGTGTTCCGTCAATCAGGACTGATTCAACAAAGAAAATGGCCAGTCTAAGAGCATCCCTGCTTAACCAATCAGCCTCAAACAGTTATGGACTCCTTCCTTAAAGACTCAGAACTGAGTTCACTTCCTCTTTAATAATACACGTGATTGGTACAGAGGTGCGGAGTCGAGCACGCTTTGAGAGCATTGAGAGCGTTAAAGGGGTGAGATGGGGTGAGGCGCTGCTGAGCGGAGCTGAGGTGGGGCTGAGGTGGGGCAGGGGTGAGACTGGGGTGAGGTGGGGCTGAGCAGAACTGAAGTGAAGTGCTTCACTGGGGTGTGTATAACTGGGGACAGGGATCAGAGGGCAGAGGAAACGCATGGGTCACATTAAAGCAGGGTTTAGTGAGAGGCCTACACTAATGCACACCCAAGAGCCCTAACAGGCCTGCCTATGAGGGTGACACACGCACAAACGTGCGCCTGCACACACACACACACACACACACACACACACACACACACACACACACACACACACACACACACACACACACACACACACACACACACACACACACACACACACACACACACACACACACACACACACACACTTAATTTCTCAAGGCTAGTGATCTGTGACTGTGAGCATTTGTGCACAGACAACAACACACCAACACCATGTCATGGAGCTGCAATGCTAAGGTGGTTGTAATGTATGTGATTCAGATCTAAGATGGTTATCACGCTCTGACAGACAACAGGGTTCCAGGCAGGGAAACTGTGGTTGCTCAGGAAATCACTGAGTCACATTCCTGTCTGCGATCAATCAGCCGCTACCTCAGACAACCCAATCCAACGTACCCTGCCAGGAAAAAACATGCCCCTGCCCAGAGGCACAGTGAGACCACCTCCAAATCCACTGTTTTGTTTCCATTGTTTTGTTGCCCCTAGACTGATCTGCTTGGCGTTTGTTACCCATGTTCTCATTGTCTGTGTGTGTGCGTGTGTGTATTTCACTGCATGGGTCACTGTGGTGTGTGTATGTGAGAAAGAGAGACAGTATCATGAGAGAAAGAGCAGGCATGGGAGGATAATGATCCATAGCTTGACGTGCGGCCATTAAAACAAAGATAGGTACCCATGTTCCGTTTGAAACAGGAAAGGGATGGTTTCAGCACTGGGAACCCAACGGTATGGGATATCGCTCTCTCTAGCCCACTGTCTCACTATAGTGGCTACCTCAGTGACAATGTGGTGAATCCATTACTTATCTACAGTAGGTCCTCTCCTCTGGCCAGGTATTCAGAGGTGGGAGAGGGACATGGTGTTTCTCAAGACCACAGAGATATGGCTGTATGGAGTAACCATAGAATGGAATAGAATAGAGATACCAAGTATTATCCTTGACCGGCAAGAAACTGACCAACTTGTGTCTAACTGAACCAATAGTATATGACCTGTATTCACCCCATCTCTTTGATGTCTTGTAGCTACAGTCGTCACTCCCACCACTCACTCTACATCCACATCTGGCCTCTCTTCCTCACTGGGTTCCACCGTAAGCCACTGTTCTGGCCAGTGTGTAATAGCCTAAGTGGTTCTGGATAGCAGAAGGGCAATTTAGTCATTAAGAAGCCAATTAAGTCATTAGAGCGGTGGTTGGCCCTCCGCCTGCCAACGGAGCCAGGAAAAATCCTGTCTGATACGTGTTGCCCGGCAGTTTTCCACATATTTGTACTAGGAGTCATACGAGGCTTGACATCATCCTCTAACGTCACTCGTAAAGAGTGAATATCTACCAGTGTTTCCTTTGGGGTTTCTTTCCAACATTGTAACAATCAATGTAGTAGCAGAGTCGTAGTACCAACCATAGTAGACACATAGTAGGAGAGGCCCGGTGTTTGAACTATACTCTCCTACTCTTCTGTTCTGTGTGTTCAGATCCAGGTGTGTACAGTTGAGCAGTGGGACAGCGAGAGCCCCAAGACATGGAGCGAGAGAGAGGGAGGGAGGGAGCATGGAGCCAGAAGGAGCCAGGTTAGGGAGCAGAGGAGACAACTGTTTTTTCCATCACTTGTCTCCAGGCCTTGTGGCCAGAGGAGCGCTCCAGACCCATCCTAACACATCAGCCATGGAATGTAAATATTTGACTAAAGACCAGGTCATATGTTACCTAATTCCTCCCTTTAAATATGCATTATTTATACGAGAGCCATCCAATGAACACACTGAAAAGTGTTCTGTCATGATTTTATATGATACCCGGGAGATGTGTGTTTTGAACACAGCTTGTATTCATCAGTGCTCTCCGTGACCCTGTCGAGACAATGGAGATCTTTATTTCTCTGGTCACTCAGCGTATCATCTCAGACTCGGTGTATCATCTCAGGCTCAGCGTATCATCTCAGGCTCAGCGTATCATCTCAGACTCGGTGTATCATCTCAGGCTCAGCGTATCATCTCAGACTCAGCGTATCATCTCAGGCTCAGCGTATCACCTCAGACTCGGTGTATCATCTCAGGCTCAGCGTATCATCTCAGACTCAGCGTATCATCTCAGACTCGGTGTATCATCTCAGGCTCAGCGTATCATCTCAGGCTCAGCGTATCATCTCAGACTCTGTGTATCATCTCAGGCTCAGCGTATCATCTCAGACTCGGTGTATCATCTCAGGCTCAGCGTATCATCTCAGACTCAGCGTATCATCTCAGGCTCAGCGTATCACCTCAGACTCGGTGTATCATCTCAGGCTCAGCGTATCATCTCAGACTCAGCGTATCATCTCAGACTCGGTGTATCATCTCAGGCTCAGCGTATCATCTCAGGCTCAGCGTATCATCTCAGGCTCAGCGTATCATCTCAGACTCGGTGTATCATCTCAGGCTCAGCGTATCATCTCAGGCTCAGCGTATCATCTCAGACTCGGTGTATCATCTCAGGCTCAGCGTATCATCTCAGACTCAGCGTATCATCTCAGGCTCAGCGTATCATCTCAGACTCGGTGTATCATCTCAGGCTCAGCGTATCATCTCAGACTCAGCGTATCATCTCAGACTCGGTGTATCATCTCAGGCTCAGCGTATCATCTCAGGCTCAGCGTATCATCTCAGACTCGGTGTATCATCTCAGGCTCAGCGTATCATCTCAGGCTCAGCGTATCATCTCAGGCTCAGCGTATCATCTCAGGCTCAGCGTATCATCTCAGGCTCAGCGTATCATCTCAGGCTCAGCGTATCATCTCAGACTCAGCGTATCATCTCAGACTCAGCGTATCATCTCAGGCTCAGCGTATCACCTCAGGCTCAGCGTATCATCTCAGGCTCAGCGTATCATCTCAGGCTCAGCGTATCATCTCAGGCTCAGCGTATCATCTCAGGCTCAGCGTATCATCTCAGGCTCAGCGTATCATCTCAGGCTCAGCGTATCATCTCAGGCTCAGCGTATCATCTCAGGCTCAGCGTATCATCTCAGGCTCAGCATATCATCTTGGACTGAGAGGCCGATATTGTATGCTATGTCAGCACAGCAGAAAGTCTCAACCTAAAGCCTTTGCTAGAGCAGAGAAGGACTACTGAGCTGTGTCGGGGGCAGGGCTGATTGAAATAGACGTCTCTGTCACAGTGCACCACAGGGCACCCCAAGCTCCTGCTGAGGAGAAACCAGATCTGTCCCTGCTGAGGAGACTCCCTCTCCAGATCACAGTGTAAATCGCAGCAAGCCCTCACAGGCTCACGTCAGAATTAGGCGTTCATCCATGTTTCTCAAATGTTACATTTCAAAGTGTTTCAGGTTAAGTTAGGCATTAAGTTCAAATTCTTAAAGTTATGCATTAACTCTGAGTAATTAAAGTAAGGGTTAAGGTTTGGGATAGGCTTAAAACAAAAATATCAAAAACAACTTTCTATCGCTGGATTCGAACATGCAACCTTTCGAACCACAGGTAGATGCTTACACCCATCTGCCATCCCCATCAGGAACACCCTAGCAAAACCGACAGCACTCACGGTTGCCCCTAGTGGCCGGTTTCTACATCATCTCCTGATGTCCTCAGACATGGATGGACGTCGAATACTGACTTATATCACGGTGACCTGCCTGGAAAATAGCCCAGTAACTTAGCCTTTTCTGTTCTGTGGCCCCTGAACGTTCAGCTCCTAACTCAGAACTCAGGGTCTCCTCACTGCTCCGCCAGCCCAGTCGCCACCTCTGACCTCAACACAGAGAAGGGGGGCACAGCTGTGATGTCATCTCCCGCTGACAAGGGCTGTGCTTCGGCTGCAAAGTGAACCAGAGTAAATAAATAGGGGTATTTATACACCAGGCCAGAGACGGAGAGACGCAGGCAGCAGAGGCTCAGGTCTACATGTAGATATAGATATAGTGCACTGAGACGGGGGAGTGGGAGAGAGGTGCCTGTGGTTGTTGTTGACTTTTTCAGAAAGCGTCTGCTGGACGGTGACCAGCTTGCACCCCTCTAGAAGTCCTGGCTTCCTGCAGGTTCCCCCTCGCTGTGGATAGCGTGCCTTTGGAGAGTGGTGCTGGCTGGCCCACCCATCTGTCGGCCTGTATCGCCCTCCACAGCTCTGGAGAAACATGCTCTCCCCAAGCCTTTGTTTCTACAGCCTCACTGCTGCCTCACTGCTACTGCACACAGAAACCAAAGTTCTATCAGGTCTGTAAGTGCGCCAGAGCTCCATCTGTAGGGATACCTTTAAAAAACAATTTTGGCGTGGATTAGAAAACCAGTCAGTATCAGGTGTGACCACCATTTGCCTCATGCAGCGTGACACATCTCCTTCTCTTAGAGTTGATCAGGCTGTTGATTGTGGCCAGTGGAATGTTGTCCCACTCCTCTTCAAAGGCTGTGTAAAGTTTCTAGATATTTGCAGGAACTAGAACACCCTGTCGTACCCATCAATCCAGAGCATCCCAAACATGCTCAACAGGTAACATTTTCTGGTGAGTATGCAGGCCATGGAAGAATGGGACATTTTCAGCTTTCAGGAATTGTGTACAGATCCTTGCGACATGGGCTGTGCATGATCATGCTGAAACATGAGGTGATGGCGGCGGATGAATGGCACAACAATGGGCCTCAGGATCTTGTCCCGGTATCCCTGTGCATTCAAATCTGTAACGGCAGATTTCCTCCTCTTCGTCTGAAGAGGATGGGTAGCAGGGATCGGACCAAAACGCAGCGTGGTAAGTGTCCATATCGTTTATTATAAAACATAAACTGAACACTAAGAACTACAAAACAATAAATGTGAACATGAACGAAAACCAAACCGAAACAGTCCCGTGTGGTGACAGACACGGAAACAAACACCCACAAACCAACAGTGAAACCCAGGCTACCTAAGTATGATTCTCAATCAGAGACAACTAATGACACCTGCCTCTGATTGAGAACCATACTAGGCCGAAACAGAAAACAAACATAGAAACACAAAACATAGACTGCCCACGCCAACTCACGCCCTGACCATACTAAATAAAGACAAAACAAAGGAAATAAAGGTCAGAATGTGACAAAATCGGCATCGATAAAATGCAATTGTGTTTGTTGGCTGTAGATTATGCCTTCCCATACCATCACCCCACCATCACCATCGGGTACTCTGTTCACAATGCTGACATCAGCAAACCCCTCACCCACACAATGCAATACACGCTGTCTGTTGAAACTGGGATTTATCCAAGAGAGCATATTTCTCCAGCTGACAGGGGTCATCGAAGGTGAGCATTTGCCCACGGAAGTCGGTTATGACGCCGAATGGCAGTCAGGTCAAGAAAGACCCCGGTGAGGACGACAAGCACGGAGATGAGCTTTCCTAAGACTGTTTCTGACAGTTTGTGCAGAAATACTTTGTGCAAACTCAGTTTCAACAGCTGTCCGGGAGGCTGGTCTCAGACAATCCCGAAGGTGAAGAAGCCGGATATGGAGGTCCTGGGCTGGCGTGGTTACACATGGTCTGCGGTTGTACTGCCAAATTCTCTAAAACAACGTTGGAGCCGGCTTATGGTAGAGAAATTAACAAATTATCTGGCAACAGCTCTGGTGGACATTCCTGCAGTCAACATGCCAATTGCACGCTCCCTCAACATTTGAGACATCTGCGGCACTGTGTTGTGTGACAAAATGCACATTGTGTACATGTGTAATTATCATGCTGTTTAATCAGCTTCTTAATATGCCACATCTCTCAGGTGGCTGGATTATCTGGAAACCTGGGTTGGCACGCACTGCGCCCGGCCCACCACAGGAGTCGCTAGTGCGCGATGAAACAAGGACATCCCTACCGGCCAAACCCTCACTAACACGGACGACGCTAGGCCAATTGTGCGTTGCCCCACTGACCTTGCGGTCACGGCTGGTTACGACAGAGCCTGGGCGCGAACCCAGAGTCTGGTGGCACAACTGGCGCTGCAGTACAACACCCTTAACCACTGTGACACCCGTGGGGGAAACTGTTTATCAGTTATACCTCTCATCTGGACAAATCACTTCCTGTGAGGTCAGGAGACCCAGGGCGATGATTGACTCAGTGACACCACCACACTGTCCCCATGCTGAGGGGAGGGGAGGGGATGCGAAGCTGGGCTAGCCCATGCCCCAGGTCCAGCTGCACAGTTCCAGGTCACTGGCTGTGCATGGGCCAGGTGCCTACAGTATGAAAAGAATTATGGCAGATGAAGAATCACCACCGGAGACCCTCTTGATGACGCGGGAGCGGCAAGTTACAGGATATTGTAATCAGCTACGTTTATTGGGAACAAATGATATGTGGACAGTAGGGTTTGGAGCTGTCAGATCTAGCCACCACAGTAGAAGTAGAGCTCATGTTTCAGATTAGGGTTCACACTGACATGATACAAAATCAGTCTTTCCCTGCTCTCCCTCCCTCCCTCCCTCACCGTCACTCTCTCTCTCTTTCTCTCTCGCTTTTCCTCTCTCGTTTTTTTCAGTCTGTCAGCCTGACCTCATCTTTGTTCCAATCAACCATAGAGAGAGATCCAATCACCATAGAGAGAGATCCAATCACCAAAGAGAGAGATCCAATCACCATAGAGAGAGATCCAATCAACCATAGTGTTCAAATTACATCGCAAATTATAAGTGACTATAATTGTTTCCACATCTCTTTCATTTCAGGTTTTGAACTCTTTTCATACAACTTGAGATGGTTGATAATTTGCTTGCACAAAAGTCCAAAAGTCCATTATGCTACTGAGTTTATTCAAGTTATTCATTATGATTTTAGACAAATAACCTCCAACAACACAAATGTTATCCAACAATACACCTGCTGTAACGGTTCTCCTCATCATCGGAGGAAGAGTAGTCAAGATCGGACCAAAATGCAGCGTGGTATGTGTCCATGTTAAAATGTAATAAATCAACTGAACACTGAATAACAAAACAACAAAGAGAGTCTACGAAACAGTCCTGTAAGGTGCAACAACACAAAACAGAAAACAACTACCCACAAATCAAGTGGGAAAAACAGGCTACCTAAGTATGATTCTCAATCAGAGACAACGATTGACAGCTGCCTCTCATTGAGAACCATACCAGGCCAAACACATAGAAAACCAAAACTAGAACAACACATACAGTGAGGCAAAAAATGTATTTAGTCAGCTACCAATTGTGCAAGTTCTCACACTTATAAAGATGAGAGAGGCCTGTAATTTGCATCATAGGTACACTTCAACTATGACAGACAAAATGAGAAGAAAAATCAAGAAAATCACATTGTAGGATTTTTTATTAATTTATTTTCAAATTATAGTGGAAAATAAGTATTTGGTCACCTACAAACAAGCAAGATTTCTGGCTCTCACAGACCTGCAACTTCTTCTTTAAGGGGCTCCTCTGTCCTCCACTCGTTACCTGTATTAATGCCACCTGTTTGAACTTGTTATCAGTATAAAAGACACCTGTCCACAACCTCAAACAGTCACACTACAAACTCCACTATGGCCAAGACCAAAGAGCTGTCAAAGGACACCAGAAATAAAATTGTAGACCTGCACCAGGCTGGGAAGACTGAATCTGCAATAGGTAAGCAGCTTGGTTTGAAGAAATCAACTGTGGGAGCAATTATTAGGAAATGGAAGACATACAAGACCACTGATAATCTCCCTCGATCTGGGGCTCCACGCAAGATCTCACCCCGTGGGGTCAAAATGATCACAAGAACGGTGAGAAAAAATCCCAGAACCACACCTAGTGAATGACCTGCAGAGAGCTGGGACCAAAGTAACAAAGCCTACCATCAGTAACACACTACGCCGCCAGGGACTCAAATCCTGTAGTGCCAGACGTGTCCCCCTGCTTAAGCCAGTATATGTCCAGGCTCGTCTGAAGTTTGCTAGAGAGCATTTGGATGATCCAGAAGAAGATTGGGAGAATGTCATATGATCAGATGAAACCAAAATAGAACCTTTTGGTAAAAACTCAACTCGTCGTGTTTGGAGGACAAAGAATGCTGAGTTGCATCCAAAGAACACCATACCTACTGTGAAGTATGGGGGTGGAAACATCACGCTTTGGGTGTCTGTTTTTCTGCAAAGGGACCAGGACGACTGATCCGTGTAAAGGAAAGAATGAATGGGGCCATGTATCGTGAGATTTTGAGTGAAAACCTCCTTCCATCAGCAAGGGCATTGAAGATGAAACGTGGCTGGGTGTTTCAGCATGACAATGATCCCAAACACACCGCCCAGGCAACGAAGGAGTGGCTTCGTAAGAAGCATTTCAAGGTCCTGGAGTGGCCTAGCCAGTCTCCAGATCTCAACCCCATAGAATTTTTTTGGAGGGAGTTGAAAGTCTGTGTTGCCCAGCAACAGCCCCAAAACATCACTGCTCTAGAGGAGATCTGCATGGAGGAATGGGTCAAAATACCAGCAGCAGTGTGTGAAAACCTTGTGAAAACGTTTGACCTCTGTCATTGCCAACAAAGGGTATATAACAAAGTATTGAGATAAACTTTTGTTATTTATTTTCCACCATAATTTGCAAATAAATAAATTAAAAATCCTACAATGTGATTTTCTGGATTTTTTTTTCTAATTTTGTCTGTCATAGTTGAAGTTTACCTATGATGAAAATTACAGGCCTCTCTCATATTTTTAGGTGGGAGAACTTGCACAATTGGTGGCTGACTAAATACTTTTTTGCCTCACTGTAGAATGCCCACCCCAACTCACACCCTGACGAACCTAAACAAGAAACATAACAAAGGAACTAAGGTCAGGACGTGACACCTGCCTTATAAAAATGTCCCTTCCCTGGAACAATAGAAAGGCAGGCAGTCGTCCAATACTTTGTATTGGTGATTTACTCATGTTCTTATTGGAAATAACAGGCATTACACCAAGAGTTAATGATAGAGTGTTCGCTCCAGGCTGTGGTCATTAGAAATTAGACTTATATTATCACTGCATCCTGTATACTACTACACTGAGAAGCAGTTCATGACTTGGCCTTTCAACATTGCTCCGTTGTAGGGCAGTTGTCTTCCAGGTTCCCATGCATGTGCAGGGCAGCTGTGTGTGTGTGTGTGTGTGTGTGTGTGTGTGTGTGTGTGTGTGTGTGTGTGTGTGTGTGTGTGTGTGTGTGTGTGTGTGTGTGTGTGTGTGTGTGTGTGTGTGTGTGTGTGTGTGTGTGTGTGTGTGTGTGTGTGTGTGTGTGTGTGTGTGTGTGTGTGTGTGTGTGTGTGTGCTCTTTGACAGCATAGTTAGGAGGTGCTGATGAAAGAGGAGAGGCTGTGTGGGCCCAGTGCCTCTCAAATTAGCGCAGGAGCCCCGCACCCTGTCACTCGGGAGGCCCAGGCATGCCGGGCTTGTGTGTGTGTGTGTGTGTGTGTGTGTGTGTGTGTGTGTGTGTGTGTGTGTGTGTGTGTGTGTGTGTGTGTGTGTGTGTGTGTGTGTGTGTGTGTGTGTGTGTGTGTGTGTGTGTGTGTGTGTGTGTGTGTGTGTGTGTGTGCGTGTGTGCGTGTGTGTGTGTGCGTGTGTGCGTGTGTGTGTGTGTGCAGGGGAATAGCCTCCCAGTCCTAGCACATCAAAGACATGCTTGGACCTCCCAGAGTTTGGAAAAATTGACTTGAGTTGACCTCCCCCTAACCATTCCTGGGCCATCCTTTATTTAGACCTCCATGTTACCCTTCCACTACAGCCCTTCCACTACAGCCCTTCCACTACAGCCCTTCCAAGGAGATATAAAACACGGAAACTCCCCATGTTTCTGTCATCAAGTCATTTGGTTATTCTGTCCATCTTTCAGTGTTAAGTTACAGGGCAAGATACTAACAGTGGTTGTATCATAGCACCAAGACAGGCAGTCAGCCCAGTGAAAAGAGGACTACCCGTCCCACACAGTCTTTTACCTCACACCTTCACTAACTCATATTACACTTACAGCTGTCAACGTGACACCTTGTCAGCTGATTCAGCTCTCATGTCTGTTTTGTAAGGCTCAGGCACCATAATAACTTTAAAACCACCTACACAGCTTTGAAACATACTGTTTCTAATCATGTTTTTCTACTCCCATTGTCATCTTCTACATTCTCCACTAACTCCTCCCAAAACTTCCCTTCTATTAAATCTCCCAACTCCCTGCCCCCAGCCGCCAACCAAATGCATCCAACAATCATATATCCCCCAACTCCAATGATCATGTCCAAAACCCACCCCCTCCACAGCCCCCTCTCTTACCTGGGAGAAGTTAAGTCCGTTGAGGGGGTGACACTGCTCCTCCACCCGCTCCACCGCTCCTGTCCTCTTCCCCATGCGGTCGGCCTCCTGGGCCAGGAACAGGTCCAGTACGGGGGTCCCCCGGGACCTCACGTCTGACTCCGTCAGAGAGTTAACCATCAGCATCACCCACACAGGCCTCTTCCTCTCCCAGTTTCCTGCAATGGCATTGAAGAGGTAATCAGCGTACAGCCCCCGGCCCCGCTGGTCTGCCGTCATCCAGTAGGGCATCATGTGCTTGACGTAGTCCAGGTGGCGTTTGAGGCGGCGGTACAGGTCCCGGGGCAGCAGGGTCTGCAGGTTTTCCCCGTGGGGCAGCAGCTGGCAGCTGGTCAGCTTGGAGATGGTCAGGGGGTCAGTCAGGTCTAGCTCGAAGAACACGTTGGCGCTGGTCTGAAAGGCCCGTTTGGAGACATCTGGGATGAAGTCCCACACACGGGTATAGGGCACATGGATGGTCCCAAAGAGATAGGAGGGGGGATAGGGAGCTGGGCGCTCCACCGTCCAGAGGAAAGAGTTCATGTCGGTTTGCTATGGAGGCGCAGGGGGGTTGAGGGGGAGGATGAGGAGGAGGAGATGCGAGAGAGAGTTTATGACAATCAGTATTTGAATAGAGTAAATTAACCTTCTGAGTAAAGGCCATTGACAGTAGTTAAGTCAAAAGTACTTTTTGTGATTTAGTGATTCAAAACTGGCTTTTTAGTTGGTTGAGATACAGGTCAATGCAATAGAATCTGTTGAAATGTCAGCTGGAGATAAAGGCAAGGGACTCAATGAAACCTTGTCATCTAACTTCCACTGTGCTGCTCTCTGTCTGTCTGCTGTTCTGAGGCAATGAGTTTATAGTGAAGCTTTCTCCTTGTAAACAGACCCCAGTGTATTGTTGAGGTGCATAGCTGTGCTGCCAATGCCTCTGTGAAGCTGGGAAGCTTTTCAAGGGTTGCTACGGCAGTATAAACATACTGAACCATATAAAACTGCTGCAACCCACCTAACTGGGATATCCTTTACTTGAGGAAGTATTTTTTTGCAAAAGCCATTGGATAGCCTACACAAACAACAAAATGCACACAAATAGGCCTTTGCTGAACATTTTGTCAAACGTGGCTACTGTATCTGGTTTACTGAACACTATAAAAGTCTTTCTTACAGTTCATTAACATTCCAGGGATTTGATGAGGGTCCTTATGCCTTCTTTACAAAAACATCCATAGATCATAGCTCTGCAAAACATAAGTCAAACCATAGAGCTGCTGGTATGATGCTGGGATTGAGGATTTTTTTATTTGTATCAGTAGCTTAGCAGTTTCGCTGGGTCCACCAACATGGTCCAAAAATGTTGCTGTCTTAGAACTCATTTCCTGACATTCTACATATTTTGCCATGATGCTGAGAGAAAATGTTGCTGTCTTAGAACTCATTTTGTGACATTCTACACATTTTGCCATGAGGCTGAGAGAAATTGTTGCTGTCTTAGAACTCATTTCCTGACATTCTACATATTTTGCCATGAGGCTGAGAGAAAATGTTGCTGTCTTAGAACTCATTTCCTGACATTCTACACATTTTTCCATGAGGCTGAGAGAAAATGTTGCTGTTTTAAAGGACAGTTCCTGTAATTCTAAACATTTATTTCATGACTTTCATGATATGTTCATATGCTATCTGGGGGGCCAAGCCCCTTTAAATGTTTATTTCTACCCTAATTCAATGAAAACTTCCCCAGTTGTAATAACAATTGTAATGCCAATGCCATGCTACAATTTGTCATTTTAAATTACGTTTTTTAAAGGATTTCAAAACCCTGTCAAAAGGCATTAAATATTTGGAAATATTATTGTTTTTGCAAGGGATTGTTATTGTCATAAATGTAATTTGTATAATTTTAGGCCTAATTATTGCATTGAACTATGTTTTATACTAAAATGCTTGCACATCCTCTCAAACTTGCAATTTGTGATGAAGACGTTTCAAAACGTTTCTTTGGAAAGGATTTTCACATTAGCATAGCCTAAGTACAACAAAATAAATGCATGGGTGACGCCTACAGCTCTGACTATTATATTTTGGCTATATATTTTGGTAACTTTATACATATCATTTGTTAATCATTAAATCGTCAAACGTCTGTTCGTCTTCACCGAGACAGGAAGACTTCTTTACGATCGAATAAGGATAGTTGAAGTCCGTTTTACTTGACTTGGCCGAGCCCAGACCTGAGGAGAGCTCCTCGCCCGCTGGTTGTAGCTCGCTCCGGAGCACTGATGTGAACAACTCAATTTTATTGGGTAATTACTTTTAACACAAAACAGATACCTCTGTACTGACGTATTACAAATCACATGAAGTGGGAACAGCATATACAGTTCATCCCTGGACCCTGACAACAATGCCATTATAAGATGCAGGTTAAAAATACCAACAATTTCATTATTTTGTGGACTATGTCGTAGCAATACTATCAAGTCAACCCTGATAAATATTTTCAATAATGTATTATAACACATTTGTATTATATTAATAGATCACATCATGCCCCGTTAAAATTAACTGTAATGAACGTTATTACTGCAGTCATGTAATTCCAGTTATGATGTAGGCCTATTGCGTTTCTATCTGGGAATTTGTAGTCTACCAGTCATGTAGACCAGACCAGTCATGTAATCTACGCGTACGACACGCATTGTCTCTATCATCAGCACGAGAGAAGAATCAGAAGGAAATGAATTAGAACCATGAGAAATGCACACTGAGAGACATACAGACAGGAGCATGTGCAACATGGTCCTGGCCAGATAAAATAACACTCAAATGAAATGAATTCGAATGGGCTGACTCCCTTTGTGAAAACAAGCCCATTCCATAATTTTGCAAATATGCCCCATAACTGTTTTAATAGGTCGTGTTTCATTGAAACTCGATCCGTTTGGATTGAAAGGTAATTGAAACTTTTCCAAATAAATGTATGTAAAGTCAAGTCACCCGTTTGTGTTCCCCACTATCTTGTGTCATATAAACAGGCATATGGTAGGCGCGCATGAACCATATTTCGCTTGGCAACTGCTTCCATTTTTCAGGCCCAGACTTATGTGAGGAAACTCAAGAATAGGCTATGTCAAGTAAAATAACTTCTTTTTGAGGTGGCATTGGAAGAAATGATGCTGATTGGAAATTGTTTCAATTATAGGCCAATGGGCTTTCCCTCTTCAACGTGTAGGCTACAGGCCTATTAACGAAGCCTTGAAATAATGTATTAGCCTAACAATATATGATGGCATAATAATAATATTCATAATAACACATGTGATAATTATACTATAATAATACGGTAGCCTAATAAAGTTGCTGTAAACATAATTATTGTTATTGTATTTAACGTGTAGGCAGTTATTATAGCATGTCAATATTTCCATGACAATAACACTCAAAACTTGTTGTTATTGTTACTTTGGTTGTTACACAAAAACTCAATAACTACACAATATCTCACTATTTTTTATATTGGCCTACCCGCTGCACATACGACAACTTATTCAGGAACACTGTAAGCAAAGTGCGTTTATTGAAATTGTATAATTGGTTGTAGTCTACTGTGGCAGTTGTAGACTAGACACACACATTTGCAATTAACCCAAAATATTTAGCTAAAAGGCTTGAGTCTATCCATTCAAGGACATCTCCATGTGTGACATTGCCTCATGACATTACTGAAACAGGTAAGTAACTGTAACTACTCCGCACAACTTACCGACTTCGGTGGGTCACATTGCCTCGGTCTCTCGCGGGTGTCCCGGGGTGCGACAGCGTGCAAGAGAGCGGTAAGTAGGAACCATCGAAGTCCTTGCGGACAGACCATCTCGAGATGAGAGGATAGTGGTGTCGACAGGCTGTTGTAGATACTTCAACCTTCCCCCTGTCTCTTTCTCGCTGTTTACTGGCTTTCGCCTCCTAACATATAACAAAATAGACCCGTATGAGACAGGGTTCGGCTCACATGTGCCATTCGGAAGGAGGACATAGATCATTCCGACTCTCAGCCATTCCCAAACCCCAGGCAACTATTAACGGGCTACGCGTTCTACTTTCCCTATCACTTCTCACTCGGCGCTGTCCTGTGTCAGTCGGTTTTTCAGCAGTTGCAGAGGAAAGTTTTCGCAGTGCGCTCTAGAAGTTTGAAGCCTGGCTGGTTGAGTGGAGGAGGTGGTACGCTTAGAATATTTTCCCCAAATGCTTATTTTAAGAGGAGGGGAAGGTAGGTTTTGAGGGGAAAGGGAGAGCAACAGCTTTGCGTGTGAGTGAGAGATGATATGGGAGATGGAGTCATTCAAACTGTCATCTGTAATTCCAGTGCTTAAAACCCTGCACGAATCAAAATAATGCAATGCCATGTTGCCAACCACTGAAAGGGCAGGTGAGACAATGTTGCAATGCCAGTCTGGTGCCTTTCAAGCCAGGAGTCCTTCAAAAAATCTTAAGTTATGTTAAACATGTCATATGTTTCATTTTCATTCGGTTCACGTGTATCACTGTCATTGCTTGTTTGACACTTTTTGCACAAGAGTTTAATATGGGCCCTTAGGCTCAGTGGCCCAGTCCTGAGTGATTAATGCCTACAATTAAACATCTCAATAAAGACAACTGTGAAGAGTTTTTTATTTATTTATCTTATAATAGCCCTCTTAGATATGGTCATCTTGTGTAATTCTGAATGGTTCTGATGAATGGCCATGTTGAGAGACAAAGTTTTCCCTCTCTTCAGTCCACAGTGTCAACACTATGCCATGACCCATGTTATTGTCCACATGGCAGACAGTGTGACAGAATCAAGTAGTGGGCCATTTATCATGGGAGCCCCTCAAACAAGTGCCACCCGGGCCTCCCCTCTGGGGCGATGGCAGAAAGGCCCTGGACAAGCCATTCTTTGTCCTCTGCCTTGTTTTAACTCTCTCTCCTCACTCCTCTCCTATCATCTCTGGACGCCTGGTCTGTGTTTGACTCTGACTGTCCTCACGGTTCTCCAACTGGATTCTGGATACACATGTAACAAATGATCTGTTTGTTCTGGGGTTGTTGCTTAAGTGTCTTTTATCTCCCTCTACATTCACATTGATGAGCTGAATTGTGATCGTTTCATCTAAGAACTGATCCCAAATCAGTCTACTCAGGGTTTGATTTATGTCTACCCCACAGTATTGGTTATGAAAACATTTTCAAAGTAGCTTTTTTTCATGCATCAGGATAAGAATACCTACCTCCTAGACTTGGCCTACTCATATCTAATCTCATCCGAATGTACCTATTTGCCCTTGCAACTCCCCTTGCAGTTAGTTCTTGTGCAAGACAGGTGATTTCAGTTGCAGCCTCCTCTGTTGTAATGTGACCACCTGCAGACACAGTTACCTGCTTTAACCACACCTTGTGAAAGGCTTCTCTTTGAAGGAGGCTGGTTCACATTCTTGGCTGGTTAGACGAGGCTTATGAGCTGCTGCATGCAGGAGATTCCTGGACAACGGCCAGGATTATATATATATATATATATATATATATATATATATATATATATATATATATATATATATATATATATATATATATATATATATATATATATATATATATATACCAGAGACAGACGGCATAAGAAAATACTTTAAAGTTAATGTTCTGTTTGCAAACCACAGAAAACCCTCAATCCTGAAAATGGATGTCTGGGGACGTGTTAGCAAGACACAGGCACAGAGAGAGGGAGAAAGACAGGGAGAAAGACAGGGAGAAAGAGAGGGAGAAAGAGAGGGAGAAAGAGATAGCACGAGGGGGACAGTAAGTTAGACAGAGCTCTTATTCTGTGCATGTGCACATTGTTCCCATTCCATTCGTAAGTTATCTTGGTAGTGGGGAAACTTTTACAATACATCCATGATTGGACCTGTCATTGACATGCATTTTCAATGTCAATTTTCGGACATTGATCACTACGGTATAATATGCTTATAAGAAATGTATGTGCGTGAATGCACACATACACATGGACAAAGGGAACGAGAGCACTAACAAATGCCCTGGTAATATCCTCTGGTAATGTCCCCTGGTAATGCCTGTTGGTAATGACAGCTGGTAATACCTGCTGGTAATGCCTGCTGGTAATGTCCTCTGATAATGCCTGTTGGTAATGACAGCTGGTAATACCTGCTGGTAATGTCCTCTGATAATGCCTGCTGGTAATGTCCTCTGGTAATGCCTGCTGGGAATGTCCCCTGTTAATGTCCTCTGATAATAACTGCTGGTAATGTCTGCTGGTAATGTCCTCTGATAATGCCTGCTGGTAATGTCCTCTGGTAATGCCTGCTGGGAATGTCCCCTGTTAATGTCCTCTGGTAATGCCAGCTGGAAATCCCTGCTGGTAATGTCCTTTGATAATGCCCTCTGGTGATGCCTGCTGGTAATGTCCTCTGGTAATGCCTGCTGGTAATGTCCTCTGATAATGCCTGCTGGTAATGTCCTCTGATAATGTCCTCCGATAATGCCTGGTGGTAATGTCCTCTGGTAATGCCTACTGGTAATGTCCTCTGATAATGTCCTCTGGTAATGTCCTCTGGTAATGCCTGCTGGTAATGTCCTCTGATAATGTCCTCTGGTAATACCTGCAGGCTCACAGCTCTATGGGTCTTGTGTATACATGTCCACGTGGCCTCATGACAGCCGGCCTGATGCTCTGCAGAAGACCAAAGCTGAGGTATTAGCTCTCAGTCTCTCTCTGTGTCAACACATCTATTTTGTATAAAAGAGGACACATTCATGTCCATTGTAACTGTTTTACTGTGTCACAATGTATGATGGTGTTCATCATGTGAAGAGGGACCCCTAGTGGTGGAAAACAGAAGTGTGTTGATACCGACACTTTTTACGGAAGCTTGCAGAGGACAAGGGGTGAGAGAGACGTAGTCTGACAATAGTCAGGGACAGATTTTGACATGTAGTGATTGGTAGATAAAGAAAGAACATCACAGAGAATGTGAGTATGGATGATGATGACGTATCTAGAGAATGGCCAAACACTGCTTCAGGCTTCTTTACTTCACAGGAGATGCTGACAATGTGATTGACTGTGGAGCTCGGGCTTCAGCCCGTCCTGCCCCTTCATCCACACACTGTCTTGAGCTACACTAGACACCGTGACAGGAGAGACTGGTGAGAGAGAGATGGATAGGGTGACAGGAGAGACTGGAGAGAGAGAGAGAGAGAGATGGATAGGGTGACAGGAGAGACTGAGAGAGAGAGAGAGAGAGAGAGAGAGAGAGATGGATAGGGTGACAGGAGAGACTGGAGAGAGGGAGAGAGAGATGGATAGGGTGACAGGAGAGACTGAGAGAGAGAGAGAGAGAGAGAGAGAGAGAGAGAGATGGATAGGGTGACAGGAGAGACTGGAGAGAGAGAGAGAGAGAGAGAGAGAGAGAGAGAGAGAGAGAGAGAGAGAGAGAGAGAGAGAGAGAGAGAGAGATGGAGAGGGTGAGAGAGAGAGAGAGAGAGAGAGAGAGATGGATAGGGTGACAGGAGAGACTGGAGAGAGAGAGAGAGAGAGATGGATGGATAGGGTGACAGGAGAGACTGGAGAGGAGAGAGAGATGGATAGGGTGACAGGAGAGACTGGAGAGAGAGAGAGAGAGAGAGAGAGAGAGAGAGAGATGGATGGATAGGGTGACAGGAGAGACTGGAGAGAGAGAGAGAGAGAGAGAGAGAGAGAGAGAGAGAGAGAGAGAGAGAGAGAGAGAGAGAGAGAGAGAGATGGAGAGAGAGAGAGAGAGAGAGATGGATAGGGTGACAGGAGAGACTGGAGAGAGAGAGAGATGGATGGATAGGGTGACAGGAGAGACTGGAGAGAGGGAGAGAAAGATGGATAGGGTGAAAGGAGAGACTGGAGAGAGAGGAGAGAGAGAGAGATGGATAGGGTGACAGGAGAGACTGGAGAGAGAGAGAGAGATGGATAGGGTGACAGGAGAGACTGGAGAGAGAGAGATGGATGGATAGGGTGACAGGGAGACTGGAGAGAGAGATGGATAGGGTGACAGGAGAGACTGGAGAGAGAGAGATGGATAGGGTGACAGGAGAGACTGAGAGAGAGAGAGATGGATAGGGTGAGAGAGAGAGAGAGAGAGAGAGACTAGAGAGAGAGAGAGAGAGAGAGAGAGAGAGAGAGAGAGAGGAGAGAGAGAGAGAGAGTGAGATGGATGGATAGGGTGACAGGAGAGACTGGAGAGAGAGAGAGATGGATAGGGTGACAGGAGAGACTGGAGAGAGAGAGCGATGGATAGGGTGACAGGAGAGACTGGAGAGAGAGCGCGATGGATAGGGTGACAGGAGAGACTGGAGGGAGAGAGAGATGGATAGGGTGACAGGAGAGACTGGAGAGAGAGAGAGATGGATAGGGTGACAGGAGAGACTGGAGGGAGAGAGAGATGGATAGGGTGACAGGAGAGACTGGAGGGAGAGAGAGATGGATAGGGTGACAGGAGAGACTGGAGAGAGAGAGAGATGGATAGGGTGACAGGAGAGACTGGAGGGAGAGAGAGATGGATAGGGTGACAGGAGAGACTGGAGGGAGAGAGAGATGGATAGGGTGACAGGAGAGACTGGAGGGAGAGAGAGATTGATAGGGTGACAGGAGAGAATGGAGAGACAGATGGATAGGGTGACAGGAGAGACTGGAGAGAGAGAGATGGTTGGGTTGACAGGAGAGACTGGAGAGAGAGAGATGGATAGGGTGATAGGAGAGACTGGAGAGAGAGATGGATAGGGTGACAGGAGAGACTGGAGAGAGAGAGAGATGGATAGGGTGACAGGAGAGACTGGAGAGAGAGAGATGGTTGGGTTGACAGGAGAGACTGGAGAGAGAGATGGATAGGGTGACAGGAGAGACTGGAGAGAGAGAGAGATGGATAGGGTGACAGGAGAGACTGGAGAGAGAGAGAGATGGATAGGGTGACAGGAGAGACTGGAGAGAGAGAGATGGATAGGTTGACAGGAGAGACTGGAGAGAGAGAGATGGATAGGGTGACAGGAGAGACTGGAGAGAGAGAGATGGATAGGGTGACAGGAGAGACTGGAGAGAGAGAGATGGTTGGGTTGACAGGAGAGACTGGAGAGAGAGAGATGGATAGGGTGATAGGAGAGACTGGAGAGAGAGATGGATAGGGTGACAGGAGAGACTGGAGAGAGAGAGAGATGGATAGGGTGACAGGAGAGACTGGAGAGAGAGAGATGGATAGGGTGACAGGAGAGACTGGAGAGAGAGAGAGATGGATAGGGTGACAGGAGAGACTGGATAGAGAGATGGATAGGGTGACAGGAGAGACTGGAGAGAGAGAGAGATGGATAGGGTGACAGGAGAGACTGGAGAGAGAGAGAGATGGATAGGGTGACAGGAGAGATGAGAGAGAGAGATGGATAGGTTGACAGGAGAGACTGAGAGAGAGAGAGATGGATAGGGTGACAGGAGAGACTGAGAGAGAGAGATGGATAGGGTGACAGGAGAGACTGGAGAGAGAGAGAGATGGATAGGGTGACAGGAGAGACTGGAGAGAGAGAGATGGATAGGTTGACAGGAGAGACTGGAGAGAGAGAGATGGATAGGTTGACAGGAGAGACTGGAGAGAGAGAGAGATGGATAGGGTGACAGGAGAGACTGGATAGAGAGAGATGGATAGGGTGACAGGAGAGACTGGAGAGAGAGAGATGGATAGGGTGACAGGAGAGACTGGAGAGAGAGAGATGGATAGACAGGAGAGGTGACAGGAGAGACTGGAGAGAGAGAGATGGATAGGTTGACAGGAGAGACTGAGAGAGAGATGGATAGGGTGACAGGAGAGAGAGAGAGAGAGATGGATAGGGTGAGAGAGAGATGGATAGGGTGACAGGAGAGACAGGAGAGAGAGAGAGATGGATAGGGTGACAGGAGAGACTGGAGAGAGAGAGAGATGGATAGGGTGACAGGAGAGACTGGAGAGAGAGAGAGATGGATAGGGTGACAGGAGAGACTGGAGACTGGAGAGAGAGAGATGGATAGGGTGACAGGAGAGACTGGGAGAGAGAGATGGATAGGGTGACAGGAGAGACTGGAGAGAGAGAGATGGATAGGGTGACAGGAGAGACTGGAGAGAGAGAGAGGGTGACAGGAGAGATGGATATAGGGTGACAGGAGAGACTGGAGAGAGAGAGAGATGGATAGGGTGACAGGAGAGACTGGAGGAGAGAGAGAGAGAGATGGATAGGGTGACAGGAGAGACTGGAGAGAGAGATTGATAGGGTGACAGGAGAGATGGAGAGAAGATGGATAGGGTGACAGGAGAGACTGGAGAGAGAGAGATGGTTGGGTTGACAGGAGAGACTGGAGAGAGAGAGATGGATAGGGTGACAGGAGAGACTGAGAGAGAGATGGATAGGGTGACAGGAGAGACTGGAGAGAGAGAGAGATGGATAGGGTGACAGGAGAGACTGGAGATAGAGAGATGGATTGGGAGATGATAGGAGAGACTGGAGAGAGAGATGGATAGGGTGACAGGAGAGACTGGAGAGAGAGAGAGATGGATAGGGTGACAGGAGAGACTGGAGAGAGAGAGAGAGATGGATAGGGTGACAGGAGAGACTGGAGAGAGAGAGAGAGATGGATAGGTTGACAGGAGAGACAGGAGAGAGAGAGAGAGATGGATAGGGTGACAGGAGAGACTGGAGAGAGAGAGATGGATAGGGTGACAGGAGAGACTGGAGAGAGAGAGATGGATAGGGTGACAGGAGAGACTGAGAGAGAGAGAGATGGATAGGGTGACAGGAGAGACTGGAGAGAGAGAGATGGATAGGGTGACAGGAGAGACTGAGAGAGAGAGAGAGAGATGGATAGGGTGACAGGAGAGACTGAGAGAGAGAGAGATGGATAGGGTGACAGGAGAGACTGGAGAGAGAGAGATGGATAGGGTGACAGGAGAGACTGGAGAGAGAGAGATGGATAGGGTGACAGGAGAGACTGGAGAGAGAGAGATGGATAGGGTGACAGGAGAGACTGGAGAGAGAGAGATGGATAGGGTGACAGGAGAGACTGGAGGAGAGATGGATAGGGTGACAGGAGAGACTGAGAGAGAGAGATGGATAGGGTGACAGGAGAGACTGGAGAGAGAGAGATGGATAGGGTGACAGGAGAGAGACTGGGTGAGAGAGATGGAGAGATGGATAGGGTGACAGGAGAGACTGGAGAGAGAGATGGATAGGGTGACAGGAGAGACTGGAGAGAGAGAGATGGATAGGGTGACAGGAGAGACTGAGAGAGAGAGATGGATAGGGTGACAGGAGAGACTGAGAGAGAGAGAGATGGATAGGGTGACAGGAGAGACTGGAGAGAGAGAGATGGATAGGGTGACAGGAGAGACAGGAGAGAGAGAGAGATGGATAGGGTGACAGGAGAGACTGGAGAGAGAGAGATGGATAGGGTGACAGGAGAGACTGAGAGAGAGAGATGGATAGGGTGACAGGAGAGACTGGAGAGAGAGAGATGGATAGGGTGACAGGAGAGACTGAGAGAGAGAGATGGATAGGGTGACAGGAGAGACTGGAGAGAGAGAGATGGATAGGGTGACAGGAGAGACTGGAGAGAGAGAGAGATGGATAGGGTGACAGGAGGACTAGGATGGATAGGGTGACAGGAGAGACTGAGAGAGAGAGAGATGGATAGGGTGACAGGAGAGACTGGAGAGAGAGAGATGGATAGGGTGACAGGAGAGACTGGAGATGGATAGGGTGACAGGAGAGACTGGAGAGAGGGATGGACAGGAGAGACTGGAGAGAGAGAGATGGATAGGGTGACAGGAGAGACTGGAGAGAGAGATGGATAGGGTGACAGGAGAGACTGAGAGAGAGAGATGGATAGGGTGACAGGAGATGGACTGACAGGAGAGACTGGAGAGAGAGAGAGATGGATAGGGTGACAGGAGAGACTGAGAGAGAGAGATGGATAGGGTGACAGGAGAGACTGGAGAGAGAGAGATGGATAGGGTGAGGAGAGACTGGAGAGAGGAGAGAGAGAGAGAGATGGATAGGGTGACAGGAGAGACTGGAGAGAGAGATGGATAGGGTGACAGGAGAGACTGGAGAGAGAGAGATGGATGACAGGAGAGACTGAGAGGAGATGGATAGGTTGACAGGGAGAGAGAGAGAGATGGATAGGGTGACAGGAGAGACTGGAGAGAGAGAGATGGATAGGGTGACAGGAGAGACTGGATAGGGTGACAGGAGAGACTGGAGAGAGATGGATAGGGTGACAGGAGAGACTGGAGAGAGAGATGGATAGGGTGACAGGAGAGACTGGAGAGAGAGATGGATAGGGTGACAGGAGAGACTGGAGAGAGAGAGATGGACTAGGGTTGACAGGAGAGACTGGAGAGAGAGATGGATAGGGTGACAGGAGAGACTGGAGAGAGAGATGGATAGGGTGACAGGAGAGACTGGAGAGAGAGAGATGGATAGGGTGACAGGAGAGACTGGAGAGAGAGAGATGGATAGGGTGACAGGAGAGACTGGAGAGAGAGAGAGATGGATAGGGTGACAGGAGAGACTGGAGAGAGAGAGAGATGGATAGGTGTGACAGGGGAGAGACTGGAGAGAGAGAGGAGAGATGGATAGGGTGACAGGAGAGACTGGAGAGAGAGAGATGGATAGGGTGACAGGAGAGACTGACAGGAGAGAGAGAGATGGATAGGGTGACAGGAGAGACTGGAGAGAGAGAGATGGATAGGGTGACAGGAGAGACTGAGAGAGAGAGAGATGGATAGGGTGACAGGAGAGACTGAGAGAGAGAGAGATGGATAGGGTGACAGGAGAGACTGGAGAGAGAGAGATGGATAGGGTGACAGGAGAGACTGGAGAGAGAGAGATGGATAGGGTGACAGGAGAGACTGGAGAGAGAGAGAGATGGATAGGGTGACAGGAGAGACTGGAGAGAGAGAGATGGATAGGGTGACAGGAGAGACTGAGAGAGAGAGATGGATAGGGTGACAGGAGAGACTGGAGGAGAGAGAGATGGATAGGGTGACAGGAGAGACTGGAGAGAGAGAGAGATGGATAGGGTGACAGGAGAGACTGGAGAGAGAGAGATGGATAGGGTGACAGGAGAGACTGAGAGAGAGAGATGGATAGGGTGACAGGAGAGACTGGAGAGAGAGAGAGATGGATAGGTTGACAGGAGAGACTGGAGAGAGAGAGAGATGGATAGGGTGACAGGAGAGACTGGAGAGAGAGATGGATAGGGTGACAGGAGAGACTGGAGAGAGAGAGATGGATAGGGTGACAGGAGAGACTGGAGAGAGAGAGAGATGGATAGGGTGACAGGAGAGACTGGAGAGAGAGAGATGGATAGGGTGACAGGAGAGACTGGAGAGAGAGAGATGGATAGGGTGACAGGAGAGACTGGAGAGAGAGAGATGGATAGGGTGACAGGAGAGACTGGAGAGAGAGATGGATAGGGTGACAGGAGAGACTGGAGAGAGAGAGAGATGGATAGGGTGACAGGAGAGACTGGAGAGAGAGAGATGGATAGGGTGACAGGAGAGACTGGAGAGAGAGAGATGGATAGGGTGACAGGAGAGACTGAGAGAGAGAGATGGATAGGGTGACAGGAGAGACTGGAGAGAGAGAGATGGATGGATAGGGATGATAGGGTGACAGGAGAGACTGGAGAGAGAGAGATGGATAGGGTGACAGGAGAGACTGAGAGAGAGAGAGATGGATAGGGTGACAGGAGAGACTGGAGAGAGAGAGATGGATAGAGAGATGGACAGGGACTGACAGGAGAGACTAGGGGACAGGAGAGAGAGAGAGAGATGGATAGGGTGACAGGAGAGACTGGAGAGAGAGAGAGATGGATAGGGTGACAGGAGAGACTGGAGAGAGAGAGATGGATAGGGTGACAGGAGAGACTGAGAGAGAGATGGATAGGGTGACAGGAGAGACTGAGAGAGAGAGATGGATAGGGTGACAGGAGAGACTGAGAGAGAGAGATGGATAGGGTTGACAGGAGAGACTGGAGAGAGAGATGGATAGGGTGACAGGAGAGACTGGAGAGAGAGATGGATAGGTGACAGGAGAGACTGACAGGAGAGACTGAGAGAGAGAGAGAGATGGATAGGGTGACAGGAGAGACTGGAGAGAGAGAGATGGATAGGGTGACAGGAGAGACTGAGAGAGAGAGATGGATAGGGTGACAGGAGAGACTGAGAGAGAGAGATGGATAGGGTGACAGGAGAGACTAGGGTGACAGGAGAGGAGAGAGAGAGATGGATAGGGTGACAGGAGAGACTGGAGAGAGAGAGAGATGGATAGGGTGACAGGAGAGACTGGAGAGAGAGAGAGAGATGGATAGGGTGACAGGAGAGACTGGAGAGAGAGAGAGATGGATAGGGTGACAGGAGAGATGGATAGATGGATAGGGTGACAGGAGAGACTGGAGAGAGAGAGAGATGGATAGGGTGACAGGAGAGACTGGAGAGAGAGAGAGATGGATATGGTGACAGGAGAGACTGGGGAAAGAGAGAGATAAATGGATAGGGTGACAGGAGAGACTGGAGAGAGAGAGATTGATAGGGTGACAGGAGAGAATGGAGAGACAGATGGATAGGGTGACAGGAGAGACTGGAGAGAGAGAGATGGTTGGGTTGACAGGAGAGACTGGAGAGAGAGAGATGGATAGGAGAGACTGGAGAGAGAGGGATAGGGTGACAGGAGAGACTGGAGAGAGAGAGATGGATAGGGTGACAGGAGAGACTGAGAGAGAGAGATGGATAGGGTGACAGGAGAGACTGGAGAGAGAGAGAGATGGATAGGGTGACAGGAGAGACTGGAGAGGAGAGATGGATAGGGTGACAGGAGAGAGAGAGAGATGGATAGGGTGACAGGAGAGACTGGAGAGAGAGAGAGATGGATAGGGTGACAGGAGAGACTGAGAGAGAGAGATGGATAGGGTGACAGGAGAGACTGGAGAGAGAGAGAGATGGATAGGGTGACAGGAGAGACTGGAGAGAGAGAGAGATGGATAGGGTGACAGGAGAGACTGGGAGAGAGAGAGATGGATAGGGTGACAGGAGAGACTGAGAGAGAGAGATGGATAGGGTGACAGGAGAGACTGGAGAGAGAGAGATGGATAGGGTGACAGGAGAGACTGAGAGAGAGAGATGGATAGGGTGACAGGAGAGACTGGAGAGAGAGAGAGATGGATAGGGTGACAGGAGAGACTGGAGAGAGAGAGATGGATAGGGTGACAGGAGAGACTGAGAGAGAGAGATGGATAGGGTGACAGGAGAGACTGGAGAGAGAGAGATGGATAGGGTGAC
The DNA here is from genome assembly GCF_021184085.1 of Oncorhynchus gorbuscha. Lineage (NCBI taxonomy): Eukaryota > Metazoa > Chordata > Actinopteri > Salmoniformes > Salmonidae > Oncorhynchus > Oncorhynchus gorbuscha. Next base: position 35,333,170 of record NC_060187.1, read on the forward strand.
AGGAGAGACTGAGAGAGAGAGATGGATAGGGTGACAGGAGAGACTGACAGGAGAGAGAGAGAGAGATGGATGACAGGAGAGACTGGAGGAGAGAGATGGATAGGGTGACAGGAGAGACTGAGAGAGAGAGATGGATAGGGTGACAGGAGAGACTGGAGAGAGAGAGAGATGGATAGGGTGACAGGAGAGACTGACAGGAGAGACTGGAGAGAGAGATGGATAGGGTGACAGGAGAGACTGGAGAGAGAGAGATGGATAGGGTGACAGGGTGACAGGAGAGACTGGATAGGGTGACAGGAGAGAGAGAGAGAGATGGATAGGGTGACAGGAGAGACTGGAGAGAGAGAGATGGATAGGGTGACAGGAGAGACTGACAGGAGAGAGAGAGAGATGGATAGGGTGACAGGAGAGACTGAGAGAGAGAGATGGATAGGGTGACAGGAGAGACTGGAGAGAGAGAGATGGATAGGGTGACAGGAGAGACTGGAGAGAGAGAGATGGATAGGGTGACAGGAGAGACTGGAGAGAGAGAGAGATGGATAGGGTGACAGGAGAGACTGAGAGAGAGATGGATAGGGTGACAGGAGAGACTGAGAGAGAGAGAGATGGATAGGGTGACAGGAGAGACTGGAGAGAGAGAGATGGATAGGGTGACAGGAGAGACTGAGAGAGAGAGAGAGATGGATAGGGTGACAGGAGAGACTGGAGAGAGAGAGATGGATAGGGTGACAGGAGAGACTGGAGAGAGAGAGATGGATAGGGTGACAGGAGAGACTGGAGAGAGAGAGATGGATAGGGTGACAGGAGGATAGGGTGAGAGGAGAGACAGGAGAGAGAGAGAGATGGATAGGGTGACAGGAGAGACTGGAGAGAGAGAGATGGATAGGGTGACAGGAGAGACTGGAGAGAGAGAGAGATGGATAGGGTGACAGGAGAGACTGACAGGAGAGACTGGAGAGAGAGAGATGGATAGGGTGACAGGAGAGACTGAGAGAGAGAGATGGATAGGATGGACAGGAGAGTGACAGGAGAGGGTGACAGGAGAGACTGGAGAGAGAGAGAGATGGATAGGGTGACAGGAGAGACTGGAGAGAGAGAGAGATGGATAGGGTGACAGGAGAGACTGGAGAGAGAGAGATGGATAGGGTGACAGGAGAGACTGAGAGAGAGAGATGGATAGGGTGACAGGAGAGACTGGAGAGAGAGAGATGGATAGGGTGACAGGAGAGACTGAGAGAGAGAGAGATGGATAGGGTGACAGGAGAGACTGAGAGAGAGAGAGATGGATAGGGTGACAGGAGAGACTGGAGAGAGAGAGAGATGGATAGGGTGACAGGAGAGACTGAGAGAGAGAGAGAGATGGATAGGGTGACAGGAGAGACTGGAGAGAGAGAGAGATGGATAGGGTGACAGGAGAGATGGAGAGAGAGAGATGGATAGGGTGACAGGAGAGACTGAGAGAGAGAGATGGATAGGGTGACAGGAGAGACTGGAGAGAGAGAGAGATGGATAGGGTGACAGGAGAGACTGGAGAGAGAGAGATGGATAGGGTGACAGGAGAGACTGAGAGAGAGAGACAGGAGAGACTGAGATGGAGGGTGACAGGAGAGACTGGAGAGAGAGAGATGGATAGGGTGACAGGAGAGACTGGAGAGAGAGAGAGATGGATAGGGTG
>NC_060187.1:35339844-35362344 GCF_021184085.1 Oncorhynchus gorbuscha
TTTCAAGGGCATGTTGACTATGAATGTAATGTAATGCAGAGCTACTTCTCTGTTTCCTTTCAGTTTGTATTTTTATGGTCTTCCCCCTTATTTTTCCAGTTCCCTCTCGCTGTCATCTCGGTCTGGTCATTGCTTGGTTGTCTTGGTTTCCATTCCTTGATCAAAGCGAGGCACTCAGAGTGGCACAGACTCTGTATTGGTCTCCCATAACCCAGAAGACCCTGTTCCATTTGTTATGGTAGTAAATCCACTGAGTGACAGAACTAAAACCACTGATGGTCTGATGGACTGTACACTCTTAGAAAAAAACAGTTGTTTGGCAGTCCCCATAGGAGAACCCTTTTTCGTTCCAGGTAGATCCCTTTTGGGTTCCATGTAGAACCCTCTGTGGAAAGGGTTCTACATGGAACCCAAAATAGTTCTACCTGGTATCAAAAGTGTTCTACCTGGAACCAAAAAAGGTTCTGCTATGGGGATGAAAGGTGACGGAAAGGAGGAAAGGTCAGCTCAGTGAAGCTCTCCCCCACCCCTCCTCCTCATGTGTGTAGTCAGCCTGCTCCCTTGACCAGACTGCACGCCTCTTTGGGCGTCTCTACAGCCTCTCCTCACTCACACTTGACTTGTTCTCCTGCTAGACTTAGAGCAGAAGTGCTGTCAGCAGAGTCCGCCCGGAGCCGCCTCAGCTCCCAGCTCTCCCAAACAAAGCAGAAACACATGAAACAGGCCTTTGTGAGAGAACTGCAACATACACACACGTACAAAACAGAGAGGCCTTCCAGGAAAAGAGTAGAAGTAATCTTCTGCTTCTTCAGCTGATCCCAAACATGTGTCAAGGTTTACACTGTAATATTCTCTATGCCTAAGAAAATAAAATGCATCTCGCACTCCTTTCATTTACGATTTATTTATTGTCCTGCCATTTCCATTTTTGTACTTCTGGGGGGATGTTGTGACTGTGTCTCTTTGGCCGTGTGTGTGTGTGTGTGTGTGTCTGTGTCTCTTTGGCCGTGTGTGTGTGTGTGTGTGTGTGTGTGTGTGTGTGTGTGTGTGTGTGTGTGTGTGTGTGTGTGTGTGTGTGCGTGTGCGTGTGCGTGTGCGTGTGCGTGTGCGTGTGCGTGTGCGTGTGCGTGTGCGTGTGTGTGTATTTATACTGTATACAATATGCCGCTCATCTACCTGCACTATATGCGCTATAAGCTGAGACTGTGTACTGCAATACAGTGTGTTGAGTAAGGACACTATATCCTTCCTCAACCTGGTAGAGAGCTGAGTTCAGCTCTATAGCTCAGTTCCTTGTGCCTCCAGCCTGCACATCAACAACACTAATGTTGACAGCCTCTAGTCCACACCAGGCCTCTTGCCCTCCTCATAGAAGATGAATTGTTGCTGATTTCACAGGTATGTTCAGCCTCACCCCAAGCATAGTCAGTCCCAGACCCAGGTAGCAAGCAGGCGGCAGGCATGGTGTGAAGGTTAATACCCCCACCAGGGAAGCCCATTAGTAGGAATGTGCTCCAATGGGTAGCAGAGCCTAGCTTCATCCATTACACTGACACCCGATGGACACACATCAGCTCAATGCAGTGCTGTGGAGAGGTAGAGAGGGCTGTGAGTGGAGTGTGTTGGAGGCTAGACCGCATGTTGAGGTATACACAGGGTTTGTTTTAGTGGTGTGGGTGTGAGGGAAGGACCACGGAGGGTTAAAACACATATTGCACGCCGGGAGGTTAAAAACCCAGCAGCAGGCACAACAGGTTGCCCACTTGATTTATGAGTGAGGGCTGAGCACAGAACAACCTACAGAGGCGAGGAACGGGACCATGTTTGAAAATCACATCGGTTCCAATATTACGGCCACTCACTCACTGGAAACGCTCAGTGATGACTGTCACTTTTTGATATTGCAGTCTTCATATTGAAGCTGTCCAAATATTATTTCATGAATAATTTCTGGCACACACCGCGATACACAGCCCGCTGTCCAGCTGAATTGGATTTCTGCTCCACCAGTGAGTGGTGTGTGGAGTCCATAAAGGTTCATCAGTGAGTGGTGTGTGGAGTCCATAAAGGTCCATCAGTGAGTGGTGTGTGGAGTCCATAAAGGTTCATCAGTGAGTGGTGTGTGGAGTCCATAAAGGTCCATCAGTGAGTGGTGTGTGGAGTCCATAAAGGTCCATCAGTGAGTGGTGTGTGGAGTCCATAAAGGTTCATCAGTGAGTGGTGTGTGGAGTCCATAAAGGTCCATCAGTGAGTGGTGTGTGGAGTCCATAAAGGTCCATCAGTGAGTCCATAAAGGTCCATCAGTGAGTGGTGTGTGGAGTCCATAAAGGTCCATCAGTGAGTGGTGTGTAAAGGAGTCCATAAAGGTCCATCAGTGAGTGGTGTGTGGAGTCCATAAAGGTCCATCAGTGAGTGGTGTGTGGAGTCCATAAAGGTCCATCAGTGAGTGGTGTGTGGAGTCCATAAAGGTCCATCAGTGAGTGGTGTGTGGAGTCCATAAAGGCCCATCAGAGAGGTGGAGTCCATAAAGGTTCATCAGTGAGTGGTGTGTGGAGTCCATAAAGGCCCATCAGTGAGTGGTGTGTGGAGTCCATAAAGGTCCATCAGTGAGTGGTGTGTGGAGTCCATAAAGGTCCATCAGTGAGTGGTGTGTGGAGTCCATAAAGGTCCATCAGTGAGTGGTGTGTGGAGTCCATAAAGGCCCATCAGTGAGTGGTGTGTGGAGTCCATAAAGGTTCATCAGTGAGTGGTGTGTGGAGTCCATAAAGGTCCATCAGTGAGTGGTGTGTGGAGTCCAGTGAGTGGTGTGTGGAGTCCATAAAGGCCCATCAGTGAGTGGTGTGTGGAGTCCATAAAGGCCCATCAGTGAGTGGTGTGTGGAGTCCATAAAGGCCCATCAGTGAGTGGTGTGTGGAGTCCATAAAGGTCCATCAGTGAGTGGTGTGTGGAGTCCATAAAGGTTCATCAGTGAGTGGTGTGTGGAGTCCATAAAGGTCCATCAGTGAGTGGTGTGTGGAGTCCATAAAGGTCCATCACAAGGCCTGCTGTTCTAACTGTCACTGTTCTCTCGCTTATCATGATTCTAGAAGTGCAGCCATTTCAGTCCATCCAGGTCATATTATAAACCTCTGAGAATTGTGTTGCTGTTAAATACATTGTGGGCAACTGGGCATGTCAGGACCGGTGTCAGCAGTTAGTTTTCAGTTCATCATGTATCTCCAGGGTCTAAATGAGGCATGACTGGTTGACAGGCATGTGATTATAGATATATAGACAGTGAGGGCAGATAACACTGCGACACAGGCTGTGATTCAATACCCACTCACAGTGTACACAGACCATATCATAACACCACCATGTTTGAAAACATGATTCCTGCTCAATTAGTGGTTGAAGAACATTATCATTTAGTTGACGGGACATGTAACATTAATGGTAGATGGCGTATCTAAATGATAATAATGGCACACTTTGTTTGCATCAAGGCCCTCCAAGTACCAAAGTCATGTGTAAAAGCACCAAAACATAAATTAGTAAGAGAAGTCGAAGGTTGAAGACACAGAGACAGTCAAGCATTTTGTCAGAAGTATGCAAGTCTCTTTATGTTTGAAAATGTCACAATGTTCCATACAGACAGACATAAATTCAAGACGTCTGCATTATTGGAGGAGATATTCTTTACAAATGTGGTTCTTATTTCCAGTTATTTTCAGTTATTTCATGTCCACACACTGTGTGCCCGGTCGATATTTGGTCATGATTACTACAAGTTTAGAAAGCTGGCAAGACTAATTTAACAATCTAAACATGTTTATCTGACATGGCTAATTGAGTGACTGTCAGTGTCTGACATAAGTATAGAAGAACTCGTGATGCACAACCAACTCTCAACAGTACAATGAGACCCCGACTGAGTTCCTAAAACTGTCGCTTATGCCTGGAGCCTGTGTCCACACCAAAGGTCCACATTTTGTTTAGAAGACTCTGGATTCTAAGTCTATATGAATCGCAGTCTGTAATGTGAGATTTAATCCCCTTTAAGCCCTGACAGAGAATTCTCTGTTTGGTTGAAACATTTCAGAGCCCAACCACCAGTTACCATCCAGAGAGAGGGGGAAAAGATGGAGAGAAGAAAATGCCAACAATCCCAGAGTTCCTGTTTGTCTTGGCTTGCTCTATTGCTATGTGTCTGTCTGAAAGAAAGAGGATGGTGTTTGAGGAAGGAGAACTGGATCTGGTGTCAGGCAAACTGTGTGTGAAGTTGAACTTAAGGTTGTGGAGCACAATAGGACTGCTTCTGTCTTTGACTGTCTGACGGCATTGAGCTGTTTCAGGAAGGACAAGTAGATATGAAAGTATCTGATTTCGATATGAAAGCTTTGAAATAGCTGTTTTATATAAATATATACATAACATGTAAAGTGTTGGTCCCATCTATCATGAGCTGAAATGAAAATCCCAGAAATGACAAAAAACTTATTTCTCAAAAATGTTGAGCACAAATTTGTTTACATCCCTGTTAGTGAGCATTTATCCGTTGCCAAGATAATCCATCCACCTGACAGGTGTGGCATATCAAGAAGCTGATTAAACAGCATGATCATTGCACAGATGCACTTTGTGCTGGGGACAATAAAAGGCCACCTTAAAATGTGCAGTTATGTCACACAACAGAATGTCACAAATGTCTCAAGTTTTGAGGGAGCGTGCAATTGGCATGCTGACTTCAGGAACGTCGAGCAGAGATGTTACCAGAGAATTAAATGTTAATTTCTCTACCATAAGTCACCTCCAATGTCTTTTTAGAGTCACGTGAAATCCATAGATTAGGGTCTAATTAATTTATTTCAATTGACAGATTTCCTTATATGAACTGTAACTCCGTAAAATCTTTAAAATTGTTGCTTGTTGCGTTCATCATTTGTTCAGTATACATTCAGAAAGTATTCAGACCTCTTTACTTTTTCCACATTTTGTTACGTTTCAGCCTAATTCTAAAATTGATTAAATAGTTTTTTCCCCTCATGAATCGACTTACAATACCCCATAATGACGAAGCCAAAAAAGGTTTTTAGGAATTTTTGCAAAAACACTATCACATTAACATTAACATAGGTATTCACACTCTTTACTCAGTACATTGTTGAAGCACCTTTGGCAGCGATTGCAGTCTGGAGTCTTCTTGGGTATGATGCTACAAGCTTGGCACACCTGTATTTAGGAAGTTTCTGCCATTCTTCTCTGCAGATCCTCTCAAACTCTGTCAGGTTGGATGGGGAGCGTCGCTGCACAGCTATTTTCAGGTCTCTCTGGAAATGTTCAATCGAGTTCAAGTCCGGGCTCTGGCTGGCCCACTCAAGGACATTTAGAGACTTGTCCCGAAGCCACTTCTGTTTTGTCTTGGCTGTGTGCTTAGGGTCATTGTCCTGTTGGAAGGTGAACCTTCGCCCCAGTCTGAGGTCCTGAGCGCTCTTGAGCAGGTTTTTTATCAAGGATCTCTCTGTACTTTGCTCCGTTCATCTTTCCCTCGATCCTGACTAGTCTCCCAGTCCCTGCCGCTGAAAAACATCCCCTCAGCATCATGCTGTGGGATTTCTTCCAGACTTCACACTTGGTATTCAGGCCAAAAAGTTCAATCTTGGTTTCATCAGACCAGAGAATCTTGTTTCTCATGGTCTGAGAGTCCTTTAGGTTCCTGTTATGCAAACTCCAAGCGGACTGTCATGTGAATTTTACTGAGGATGAATTTCCATATGGCCACTCTACCATAAAGGCCTGATTGGTGGAGTGCTGCAGAGATTGGTTGTCCTTCTGCAAGGTTTTCCGATCACCACAGAGGAACTCTGGAGCTCTGTCAGAGTGACCATCGGGTTCTTGGTCACCTCCCTGACCAATGCCCTTCTCCCCCGATTGCTCAGTTTGGCCAGGTGGCTAGCTCTAGGAAGAGTATTGGTGGTTCCAAACTTCTTCCATTGAAGAATGATGGAGGTAACCGTGTTCTTGGGGACCTTCAATGCTGCTGGATGTGTTTGGTACCCTTCCCCAGATCTGTGCCTCGACAAAATCCTGTATTGGAGCTCTACAGACAATTCCTTCAACCTCATTGCTTGGTTTTTGCTCTGACATGCACTGTCAACAGTATGACCTTATGTAGCCTTTCCAAATCATGTCCAATAAATTGAATTTACCACAGGTGGACTCCAAAACATTTGTATAAACATCTCAAGGATGGTCAATGGAAACAGGATGCACCTGAGCTCAATTTCGAGTCTCATAGCAAAGGGTCTGAATAATCAAATCAAATGTAAGTTTATTTGTCATGTGCCCCCGAATACAACAGGTGTAGTAGACCTTACAGTGAAATGCTGAATACAACAGGTGTAGTAGACCTTACAGTGAAATGCTGAATACAACAGGTGTAGTAGACCTTACAGTGAAATGCTGAATACAACAGGTGTAGTAGACCTCACAGTGAAATGCTTACTTACAGGCTCTAAGACACCGGTTAGTCAGGCTGATTGAGGCAGTACACGTTGATATGGTTAACTTGACTATGCATATATGATGAACAGAGAGTAGCAGTAGCGTAAAAGAGGGGTTGGCGGGTGGTGGGTGGCGGGACACAATGCAGATAGCCCGGTTAGGCAATGTGTGGGGGCACTGGTTGCTCGGGAACCAATTAAAGTAGTATGTACATGAATGTATAGTTAAAGTCACTATGCATATATGATAAACAGAGAGTAGCAGCAGCGACAGAGAGTAGCAGCAACAATGTAAATAAGGGATTTTTTTATTTGTAATAAATTAGCAAACATTTCTAAAAAACTGTTTTCACTGTATGGGGTATTGGGTGGAAATTGATGACAGAAAAAATATTCAATACATTTTAGAATAAGGCTATAGTGTAACAAAATGTGGAAAAGGTGAAGGGGTCTAAATACTTTCCCAATGCACTGTAGATATGAACAAATTACACAACATTTGATATCAGTATTTTAGCCATGTCTCATCATCAGATCTTGGCGCTATAGACGTAAAATCATATGAGTATGGTACATAAACATCACATAAATGTCTCTAATCTGAGATGTTTGATCCAACAGACAGACAAGGATATCTGTTTATAGTGTGGGATGGTTCCATGGATCTGACAGAGTGTCACAGTAAAGCTTAGAAGGAGGATTAGTGATTAATAAAATCCTTTGGTTTGGAAAACTAGCTGATATGTCCTTCAGCACATTACTGTAAACCTGGATTGTCTTGTTAAAATCAAATGGATGTTATGTCAAATACAGGCTGAGGTGCTGGAAATGGAATTAGTGTGGCTGGAAATGGAATTATTGTGTGTGTGTGTGTGTGTGTGTGTGTGTGTGTGTGTGTGTGTGTGTGTGTGTGTGTGTGTGTGTGTGTGTGTGTGTGTGTGTGTGTGTGTGTGTGTGTGTGTGTGTGTGTGTGTGTGTGTGTGTGTGTGTGTGTGTGTGTGTGTGTGTGTGTGTGTGTGTGTGTGTGTGTGTGTGTGTGTAGCCCAGTGTTTTCTAAGGCAGGCCTGCTAAAATGCATGGTAAAGGAAGGCTGGCCCTGTGGTCTCCTCCTGCAGTGTCTGTGATTTATCACCCAGTGCCTCGTTGAGCCTCCCCAAACCCAGGAGACCATTCAACTCTCCGTCAGCAGGGCCATTATGTGGTTAACCATCCCTCTTTAAAACAAATCTTATAATGATCTGGTCTCAACCCACTCCAGAGGCTATACCCTGCCTCTACAAATGGCATAGCCCCATCCACATCAAGACTTCAACCATAGCTCCAGACCTTGTCCCAGCCATGATTCAAAACATACACAAATATAGTTGAACATTGTCAGCAATTCACATATTCTCATACAGTCCTCACACCCACTCATATAAATGGTATAATGAACCATTTATCTTCTTGACACTGGAAGCCGACAAACAGAAGAATTTAGTGTGTGCTCTGGTCAGTCCCTTTTGTGGGCCACACAGATGACTAGGCAGCTCTCTCTCTCCCTCTCTCTCTCTCTCTCTAAAAAAAATATTTAAAAAATCTCTCTCTCTCTCTCTCTCTCTCTCACTCTCTCTCTCTAAAAAAATATTTAAAAATCTCTCTCTCTCTCTTTAAAAAAATATTTAAAAATCTCTCTCTCTCTCTCTCTCTCTCTCTCTCTCTCTCTCTCTCTCTCTCTCTCTCTCTCTCTCTCTCTCTCTCTCTCTCTCGCACTCTCACTCTCTCTCTCACTCTCTCACTCTCTCTCTCTAACTCTCTCTATCTCTGTCTCTCTCTCTCTTTAAAAAAATATTTTTCTCTCTCACTCTCTATCTAGTTTCTCTCACATCTTTTGTTCTCTCACCCTCTCTCTCTCTCTCTCTCTCTCTCTCTCTCTTTTTCTCAGGCTGATAGTGGGAATCTTGGTGAGGGAAAACATGAGGGCTGGCTGAGACTTTTGGGAGAAAGATGAGACCGAGGCGCTGAGATGGGGAATGGAGGAATGAGTTTTGAGGCTGTTATGAGAACCTCCCTCACTGTTTCCCAAGCGAGCGCTCCACTGATTCCATTAACCCATTTAACCTCTATAACACTAGACACCGAGGTCACACATAGAGGAATGTAAAGGACACACAGCAGGTCAAAAATGCACACAATGATATATACAACAAGTTCATTAAATGGATTACAACACATGAATAACACATTAGTAAAGTTTAAAGTGTAGTTGCATGTGTGTACATGTTAGTTAGTGTGTGTATGAGTCCGTGCACGTGTGTGTCAATGTGTGTTATAAAGTGAGAGAAGAGAGCAGATCGAGGAGGCTCAGCCAAGGACAACAGGAAGTGCCTGAGGACAGAGGAGCCAGTCATTAATCAGGTGTGATACCTGCACCCTCCACCAGCCCAGCAGCACTGAGCCAAACCAAACACAGCCAGCCCACAGCCCAGAGGGACCAGGATTGGACCTGCCCCAGTGTGAATACACTGGCCTAATTAACTTCCCTGCTGCTAAGTCACCCTCTGTGTTACTGTGGAAGTAATTATAAGGGTGTTGAAATGGTCACTTTTCCTGTTCACTTAAAAAACACATCCATTCACAACTCTATGAACACTGACCCCTCAAAAATAGACATGGAGTCTGACATACATACCAAGGACCACCTTGTAAACCAACATTCTCATTACTTACCCTTGCTTCAGTCAAATTAAATGTATTTCTCAGTCTAAGATAATGCAAGGTAATGTTTTACCGCTTAGGGACTTTGAAACAGACATGGACCATTGATTCTTGTTAAAATGGTCTCTGTTTGTTGAAGTGAATATCTTCACAGGTTTTTTCTCTGTTTGGTGAGTTAGAATAACAAATTACTCTGCATCGCCAATGCCTGGGTTCAAGCTGAGCACTGAAGCTGTGCTAATTTGGTTATTTATGAAAGTCGGTTATGCTGACCAGGGAAGCCATGGAAACCGGCCTATTTGTGCTTAAAATGTACACCAGGGCCACTATTGTGGTTGGCAACATATTTCATTTTTTCTGCTTCCCAATTAATCATGACTGACAGCAGGCTACTAATTCCATACTCATAATGCTCACTCAGACACACACAGAGGTAAATCAACTGTGAAGAAGAAGCGTTAGTACTGTAGTCTGAGGACTAGTTATTGTGAGCCTATCTTTCCGCCATTTTGTCTGTTTGAAATTGTACTAAACTCTACAGAATTGTTTAAAGAAGGTCATACCAAGGATCATTTTGCTGTTTGATTTAGAGTTTTAAGACCCCTTGAAGTATCAAATGTTTTATTTAATTAAGAGCGGCTAAGATGCAATAGATAGTAAAGAATAGATAGTGAAGGATACAGTATACATTATATACATATGAGATGAGTAATGTGAGCTATGTAAACATTCTTAAAGTGGCATTACTAAAGTGACTAGTGTTCCATTTATTAAAGTGGCCAATGATATCTTATCTGTAGGTAGGCAGCCACCTGTCTATGCTAGTGTTTAACAATCTGATGGCCTTGAGATAGCAGCTGCTTTTCAATCTCTCTGTCCCAGCTTTGATGCACCTGTCCTGACCCCAACTTCTGGATGGAAGCGGGGTGAACAGGCAGTGGCTCGGGTGGTTATTGTCCTTGATGATCTTTGTGCCCTTCCTGTGACATTGGGTGTTGTAGGTGTCCTAGTTTGCCCCTGGTGATGTGTTGGGCGGTGATACAGTCTGACAGGATGCTCTCAATTGTGCACCTGTAAAAGTTAGTGAGGGTTTTCGGTGACAAGCCAAATCTTTTCAGCTTCCTGAGCCTTCTTCACCACACTGTCTGTGTACGTGGGCAGAACAACAACGCTTTCAACGTTTTGGTGTCAACAATTAAACATTTTATTTGGCCTTATTGCTATTAGCCCATTCAAACGCATTGAATAACAGATCCACTACATTGAACAACAGTTGTTTTTTTCTGAAGTGTCGGTCCTATATCTGAGAGATATAAGAAAGATCAGGAAACATTTGTACTTTTATTTTTTACATGTATTTAACCACTTGTTTTTGGTACTTAATGGTCTCCATATATACTTCTATTCATTCAACTGGTACCTGGGGACCTTCAGATGAGTCTTGTGAGGCCTGTGGGCGTTCTACAGAAAACTGTTGGGATGCTACAGACAGAAGTTGGCAGATCGGCTGTACCGACTTCAGACGAGTCCCATGACACTTGTGTGGGAGAACACCACCGTATTCGTGAGAGTCTCATCTTTCCATAGAGCGGTCATAATAGTGTTTTAGGCCAAACCGTTTGGTTGCTACAGACGATTTTATGAGAAGAGTCACCTTTCACCTCAGATGTGGACATGCGACATTGACGGATGCGGTCGATTGAGCTTAATCCAATGCAGAAAACGGATATCTCTAGTTTAAACTGGCAGATTTTTATGGGGATTTTTTTATTAAGCTAATTGGATTAGTACGGGGGCGCGGACACCGACCTTAGGGGGTTTAATAAACAGAACTAAGCTGTCATCTACATGTGTGAATAGATACATGGCCATTGTAGGGGTCTGCTGGTTGTCGAGCTGATTAACTGAAGTGTATTAGACAGTTATTGGCTGAAATGTTCATTGAGGGTACATGTCAACTCAAGCTTTACAAGGTAGAGGGCCACCCTCCTCTGGTTGTCATCCATAGTGGGACTGTGCCTGTCTGGGTACCCCCCTACCCCCAGTGGGGTGACACAGGGGCCACAGCCAGTTTGAGGTGAGGGTAGGGTTTCAGTGTCACACTGGGGTAACTCTCCCTATTGCCCTCGTCCTCATACCATGGCCTTCTCCCCCCAGCCCCCAGCCCAGCTCAGTATCCATGCCCCAGTGCACTCCACGGGTCTCTGTTACCTCGTTACACAGCAGTAAATGTCACCTGAGTTACAAACCCCCCAGCATCCCCAGACAGCCCTTTATTCACCGCCTTTTAGAAGAGCCACCGCTCACATTTCATGTTCGCTCGGTTTATTATGGCCCAAGAACCTTTTCCTCTCCACTTCCTCTCTGTTGGATCACGCCCCTTCAAGTATGAAATGTTCTTGTGTATTCTTGGCCTGTTTCATCTAGATCTTAATCCATTTCTGTTTTAATGTTGTTTGAGACTTTCTTCATTGCTTTCTGGTCAAAAAGACCTGACACCACAGCCAAATCAAATCAAATCAAATGTTATTGGTCACGTACACATGGTTAGCAGACGTTATTGCGAGTGTAGCGAAATGCTTATACTTCCAGATCTGACAGTGTAGCAGTATCTAACAGGTAATATCTAACAATTCCACAACTAAACATAATACACACAATCTAGTGAAGGAATGGGATAAGAATATAAGTATAAAATATATGGATGAGCAGTGACAGAGCGGCTAAGATGCAATAGATAGTAAAGAATAGATGGTGAAGGATACAGTATACATTATATACATATGAGATGAGTAATGTGAGCTATGTAAACATTCTTAAAGTGGCATTACTAAAGTGACTAGTGTTCCATTTATTAAAGTGGCCAATGATATCTTATCTGCAGGTAGGCAGCCACCTGTCTATGCTAGTGTTTAACAATCTGATGGCCTTGAGATAGCAGCTGCTTTTCAATCTCTCTGTCCCAGCTTTGATGCACATGTCCTGACCCCACCTTCTGGATGGAAGCGGGGTGAACAGGCAGTGGCTCGGGTGGTTATTGTCCTTGATGATCTTTGTGCCCTTCCTGTGACATTGGGTGTTGTAGGTGTCCTAGTTTGCCCCTGGTGATGTGTTGGGCGGTGATACAGTCTGACAGGATGCTCTCAATTGTGCACCTGTAAAAGTTAGTGAGGGTTTTCGGTGACAAGCCAAATCTTTTCAGCTTCCTGAGCCTTCTTCACCACACTGTCTGTGTACGTGGACCATTTCAGTTTGGCGGTGATATGTACACCGAAGAACTTAAAACTTTCCACCTTCTCCACTGCTGTCCTGTCGATGTGGATAGGGGGATGCTCCCTTTGCTTTTTCTTGAAGTCCACAATCATCTATTTTGTGTTGCTGACATTGAGTGAGTGGTTATTTTCCTGACACCACACTCTGAGTGCCCTCACCTCCTCCCTGTAGGCTGTCTTGTCATTGTTGGTAATCAAGCCTACCACTGTTGTGTTGTCTACAAACTTGATGATTGAGTTGGAGGTGTGCATGGCCACGCAGTCGTGGGTGAACAGGGAGGGGCTGAGAACGCACCCTTGTGGGGCCACAGTGTTGAGGAGAGTGGAGATGTTGTTTCCTACCTTCACCACCTGGGAGCGGCCCGTCAGGAAGTCTAGGACCCAGTTGCACAGGGCTGGGTCGAGACCCAGGGCCTCAAGCTTAATGATGAGTTTGGAGGGTACTACGGTGTTAAATGCTGAGCTGTAGTCAATGAACAGCATTCTTACATAGGTATTCCTCCTGTCCAGATGGGATAGGGCAGTGTGCAGTGTGATGGGGATTGCATCGTCTGTGGACCTATTGAGATGGTAAGCAAATTGAAGTGGGTCTAGGGCAGTGGTTCTTAACCTGGGTTCGATCGAACCGTCTCAGGGGTTCGGCGGAGGTCAAGACACACATCCGACTCATATGATTCGTGATGACACGCCCCGCTTGGCCATCATTGGCTGCAGGTGATCACGCTACATCGTTTGGCCTATCTGTGCTGCAGGGAATTTGGTGCGCTCAGTAGTCGACTTGTGACTGTTGTGATGGTACGTCTTGTGATTTCTTTCTTAATATTTTAATCCCTTCATACGTGTTCGGACGAATATGTACAATATAAATTCACATGTATAACGGAACATGATGGGAGTCAGTGTCCTAACTGCATGATTTACAATGCCAAGTTGAGAAATTCTAGTCCTGCACCGGCAAAACTAAGAGAACACTTCTGCGTGGAGATGGAAAATACAAGAACTCAACGCTTGCTGAATTCAAGGTGAAGAGAGCCAGATTCGATGAAAAGGCTACTCTGCCTGTTCTCGGCTTTGTACCCATCAACAAACCGATCCTCACAGCATCGTACGAAGTTGCTTACCTGATCGCAAAGCAGGGCAAACCACACACCATTGGTGAAACACTCATAAAACCAGCTGTGTTGAAGATGGTGAATATCATGCTGGGAAAAGAGGCTGAAGTTAAGTTATCCCAAATTCCTCTTTGAAATGACACCATCAGTGACAGAATAGAGGACATGAGCAAAGACATCTTGGCTCAAGTAGTTGCAGATCTGATTTCAAGCCCGGCAAAATTCAGCCTTCAACTCGACGAGACCACAGACCTTTCTAATCTAAGCCAGCTTGCTGTATTCGTGCGCTATGTGAAAGACGACTTGATAAAGGAAGATTGTTTATTTTGTAAGCCTCTTACAACAACAACTAAGGCAGCCGATGTGAAGAAACCTGTGGATGACTTCAAAGACAATCTTTTGTGGGATATGGTTTCTGCAGTTTGTTCGGATGGAGCTCCAGTCATGCTGGGAAGAAAGTCTGGTTTTGGTGCGCTAGTGAAAGCCGATGCACCACACATCATTGTTACGCATTGTATTCTGCACAGGCATGCATTGGCAACAAAAACCTTGCCTCCAAAACTGGCAGAAGTATTAAAAATTGTAGTGGAATGCGTGAACTATGTGCTAACTAGTGCTCTGCGGCATCGCATCTTCAGTGAGCTGTGTAAAGAAATGGGCTCTGAATTCGAGGTACTTCTGTACCATTCTAACGTTCGGTGTTTATCCCGGGGACAGGTGCTGAATCATGTTTTTGCCGTGCGTGTGGAATTAGCCCTGTTTTTGCAAGAGCACCAACATTGTCATGCAGATTGCTTCAAAAATCCTGAGTTCATTCTCATTTTAGCATACATGGCTGATATCTTCGCAGCTCTCAATCATCTCAATCAAATGATGCAGGGCGGTGGAGTCAACATCATTGAAGAGGAGGAAAACCTGAAGGCTTTTCAAAAAAAGCTACCGTTATGGAAACGACGAACAGAGAACGATAACTTCGCAAACTTTCCCCTGCTGGACGACTGTGTAAGTAAGATCGAAGATGTATCTGGAATCTGAGACATTTCTGTACCCGCTGAACTGAAGCAAGCAATTGACACGCACTTAGATGAGCTTGCAAAGTCTCTTGACAGATACTTAGAGAGTCAAGAGAGCATGGGTGAGACAGCCGTTCACGTGTTGAGACAGATGTCAATGATGAATACCTCGATGAAATCATTGAAATTCAGCAGAGCCAGGTTCAACAGCAACTCTTCAGAACAACAACGCTTTCAACGTTTTGGTGTCAACAAATGGTAACGTACCCTGTTATTGCTAAGAAAGCTCTGGAGATTTTCATACCGTTTGTTACAACATATCTTTGCGAGCAATCCTTTGAGGATGCTGGACATAAAAACGAAGAACAGGAACAGACTTTGTAGTGATAATGACATGAGAGTGGCACTTGCCAAGGTGAAGCCGTACATTTCTGAACTGGTCTCTGAAAGGCAACAGCAGAAGTCACACTGATTTGCAGTAAATATTCATTATTATGTTTTTGTTTTTGTGTGAAAATCATGTTTTGATGATTTTGTTCTTTGAACACAGTGATGTTGATGCACGGTTCATTTTGTGCACCAGTAAAATATATACCTATGTTATGAGTTAATAAAATCATATTTTATTTTTCCAATTAAGAAGGGTTCGGTGAATGCGCATATGAAACTGGTGGGGTTCAGTACCTCCAACAGAACTGTTGGAAGAGGTAAAAAAAATGTATAATGGAACTGAGACATGCCCATGAAACGACACATTTTTTTAAAAAAAATTTTGTTCGCACTTAAAATCTAAAAAGAAACTGTTTAGCAGAGGATGGTTTCGATCCATCGACCTCTGGGTTATGGGCCCAGCACGCTTCCGCTGCGCCACTCTGCTTCCTTCCACCCCAGATGGGACTTGAACCCACAATCCCTGGCTTAGGAGGCCAGTGCCTTATCCATTAGGCCACTGGGGCACTGTTTACCTGCTGCAAACAGTACGAACTGATAGAAGCAGTAAAAACAATGTGTACTGGATAGCACTGAGACAGACCAAATGAAATTTAGCTTTCTCATTTCTGTTTGCGTTTCATTTTTAACAAACAGTTTAGCAGAGGATGGTTTCGATCCATCGACCTCTGGGTTATGGGCCCAGCACGCTTCCGCTGCGCCACTCTGCTCTCAGCCACTTAGAAAAAGACTAGAACTCACAATCCATGGCTTAGGAGGCCAGTGTCTTAGGCCACTGGGGTACTGTGTAAACAGTATGACCAATACGAACTGTTGGAAGAGGTCAAAAAAATGTATATTGGCACTGAGACATGCCCATGAAACGACACATTTTTAAAAAATTTTGTTCGCACTTAAAATCTAAAAAGAAACTGTTTAGCAGAGGATGGTTTCGATCCATCGACCTCTGGGTTATGGGCCCAGCACGCTTCCGCTGCGCCACTCTGCTCTCAGCCACTTAAGAAAAGACTAGAACTCACAATCCATGGCTTAGGAGGCCAGTGTCTTAGGCCACTGGGGTACTGTGTAAACAGTATGACCAATACGAACTGTTGGAAGAGGTAAAAAAATGTATATTGGCACTGAGACATGCCCATGAAACGACACATTTTTTTTTTTTTGTTTGCACTTAAAATCTAAAAAGAAACTGTTTAGCAGAGGATGGTTTCGATCCATCGACCTCTGGGTTATGGGCCCAGCACGCTTCCGCTGCGCCACTCTGCTCTCAGCCACTTAAGAAAAGACTAGAACTCACAATCCATGGCTTAGGAGGCCAGTGTCTTAGGCCACTGGGGTACTGTGTAAACAGTATGACCAATACGAACTGTTGGAAGAGGTCAAAAAAATGTATAATGGAACTGAGACATGCCCATGAAACGACACATTTTTAAAAAATGTTGTTCGCACTTAAAATCTAAAAAGAAACTGTTTAGCAGAGGATGGTTTCGATCCATCGACCTCTGGGTTATGGGCCCAGCACGCTTCCGCTGCGCCACTCTGCTCTCAGCACTTAAGAAAAGACTAGAACTCACAATCCATGGCTTAGGAGGCCAGTGTCTTAGGCCACTGGGGTACTGTGTAAACAGTATGACCAATACGAACTGTTGGAAGAGGTCAAAAAAATGTATAATGGAACTGAGACATGCCCATGAAACGACACATTTAAAAAAATTTTGTTCGCACTTAAAATCTAAAAAGAAACTGTTTAGCAGAGGATGGTTTCGATCCATCGACCTCTGGGTTATGGGCCCAGCACGCTTCCGCTGCGCCACTCTGCTCTCAGCCACTTAAGAAAAGACTAGAACTCACAATCCATGGCTTAGGAGGCCAGTGTCTTAGGCCACTGGGGTACTGTGTAAACAGTATGACCAATACGAACTGTTGGAAGAGGTAAAAAAAATGTATATTGGCACTGAGACATGCCCATGAAACGACACATTTTTTAAAAATTTTGTTCGCACTTAAAATCTAAAAAGAAACTGTTCAGCAGAGGATGGTTTCGATCCATCGACCTCTGGGTTATGGGCACAGCACGCTTCCGCTGCGCCACTATGCTTCCTTCCACCCCAGGTGGGACTTGAACCCTTCCACCCCAGGTGGGACTTGAACCCACAATCCCTGGCTTAGAAGGCCAGTGCCTTATCCATTAGGCCACTGGGGCACTGTTTACCTTCTGCAAACAGTACGAACTGATAGAAGCAGTAAAAACAATGTGTACTGGATAGCACTGAGAGACGCAAATGAAATTTAGCTTTCTCATTTCTGTTTGCGTTTCATTTTTAAAAACAAACAGTTTAGCAGAGGATGGTTTCAATCCATCGACCTCTGGGTTATGGGCCCAGCACGCTTCCGCTGCGCCACTCTGCTCTCAGCCACTTAAGAAAAGACTAGAACTCACAATCCATGGCTTAGGAGGCCAGTGTCTTAGGCCACTGGGGTACTGTGTAAACAGTATGACCAATACGAACTGTTGGAAGAGGTCAAAAAAATGTATAATGGAACTGAGACATGCCCATGAAACGACACATTTTTTTTTTTTTTGTTGCACTTAAAATCTAAAAAGAAACAGTTTAGCAGAGGATGGTTTCGATCCATCGACCTCTGGGTTATGGGCCCAGCAGCACGCTTCCGCTGCGCCACTCTGCTCTCAGCCACTTAAGAAAAGACTAGAACTCACAATCCATGGCTTAGGAGGCCAGTGTCTTAGGCCACTGGGGTACTGTGTAAACAGTATGACCAATACGAACTGTTGGAAGAGGTAAAAAAAATGTATATTGGCACTGAGACATGCCCATGAAACGACACATTTTTTTAAAAATTTTTGTTCGCACTTAAAATCTAAAAAGAAACTGTTTAGCAGAGGATGGTTTCGATCCATCGACCTCTGGGTTATGGGCCCAGCACGCTTCCGCTGCGCCACTCTGCTCTCAGCACTTAAGAAAAGACTAGAACTCACAATCCATGGCTTAGGAGGCCAGTGTCTTAGGCCACTGGGGTACTGTGTAAACAGTATGACCAATACGAACTGTTGGAAGAGGTAAAAAAAATGTATATTGGCACTGAGACATGCCCATGAAACGACACATTTTTAAAAATTTTGTTTGCACTTAAAATCTAAAAAGAAACTGTTTAGCAGAGGATGGTTTCGATCCATCGACCTCTGGGTTATGGGCCCAGCACGCTTCCGCTGCGCCACTCTGCTCTCAGCCACTTAAGAAAAGACTAGAACTCACAATCCATGGCTTAGGAGGCCAGTGTCTTAGGCCACTGGGGTACTGTGTAAACAGTATGACCAATACGAACTGTTGGAAGAGGTAAAAAAATGTATATTGGAACTGAGACATGCCCATGAAACGACACATTTTTTTTTTTTTTGTTTGCACTTAAAATCTAAAAGAAACTGTTTAGCAGAGGATGGTTTCGATCCATCGACCTCTGGGTTATGGGCCCAGCACGCTTCCTCTGTGCCACTCTGCTCTCAGCCACTTAAGAAAAGACTAGAACTCACAATCCATGGCTTAGGAGGCCAGTGTCTTAGGCCACTGGGGTACTGTGTAAACAGTATGACCAATACGAACTGTTGGAAGAGGTAAAAAAAATGTATAATGGAACTGAGACATGCCCATGAAACGACACATTTTTTTTAAAAAAAATGTTGTTCGCACTTAAAATCTAAAAAGAAACTGTTTAGCAGAGGATGGTTTCGATCCATCGACCTCTGGGTTATGGGCCCAGCACGCTTCCGCTGCGCCACTCTGCTCTCAGCCACTTAAGAAAAGACTAGAACTCACAATCCATGGCTTAGGAGGCCAGTGTCTTAGGCCACTGGGGTACTGTGTAAACAGTATGACCAATACGAACTGTTGGAAGAGGTAAAAAAAATGTATAATGGAACTGAGACATGCCCATGAAACGACACATTTAAAAAAAATGTTGTTCGCACTTAAAATCTAAAAAGAAACTGTTTAGCAGAGGATGGTTTCGATCCATCGACCTCTGGGTTATGGGCCCAGCACGCTTCCGCTGCGCCACTCTGCTCTCAGCCACTTAGAAAAGACTAGAACTCACAATCCATGGCTTAGGAGGCCAGTGTCTTAGGCCACTGGGGTACTGTGTAAACAGTATGACCAATACGAACTGTTGGAAGAGGTAAAAAAAATGTATATTGGCACTGAGACATGCCCATGAAACGACACATTTTTAAAAAATTTTTTTGTTCGCACTTAAAATCTAAAAAGAAACTGTTTAGCAGAGGATGGTTTCGATCCATCGACCTCTGGGTTATGGGCCCAGCACGCTCTCCGCTGGCCACTATGCTTCCTTCCACCCCAGGTGGGACTTGAACCCACAATCCCTGGCTTAGGAGGCCAGTGCCTTATCCATTAGGCCACTGGGGCACTGTTTACCTTCTGCAAACAGTACGAACTGATAGAAGCAGTAAAAACAATGTGTCAGCACTGAGAGACGCAAATGAAATTTAGCTTTCTCATTTCTGTTTGCGTTTCATTTTTAAAAAAAACAGTTTAGCAGAGGATGGTTTCGATCCATCGACCTCTGGGTTATGGGCCCAGCACGCTTCCGCTGCGCCACTCTGCTCTCAGCCACTTAAGAAAAGACTAGAACTCACAATCCATGGCTTAGGAGGCCAGTGTCTTAGGCCACTGGGGTACTGTGTAAACAGTATGACCAATACGAACTGTTGGAAGAGGTAAAAAAATGTATATTGGCACTGAGACATGCCCATGAAACGACACATTTTTTAAATTTTTTGTTTGCACTTAAAATCTAAAAAGAAACAGTTTAGCAGAGGATGGTTTCGATCCATCGACCTCTGGGTTATGGGCCCAGCACGCTTCCGCTGCGCCACTCTGCTCTCAGCCACTTAAGAAAAGACTAGAACTCACAATCCATGGCTTAGGAGGCCAGTGTCTTAGGCCACTGGGGTACTGTGTAAACAGTATGACCAATACGAACTGTTGGAAGAGGTAAAAAAATGTATATTGGCACTGAGACATGCCCATGAAACGACACATTTTTTAAAAATTTTGTTCGCACTTAAAATCTAAAAAGAAACTGTTTAGCAGAGGATGGTTTCGATCCATCGACCTCTGGGTTATGGGTACAGCACGCTTCCGCTGCGCCACTCTGCTCTCAGCCACTTAAGAAAAGACTAGAACTCACAATCCATGGCTTAGGAGGCCAGTGTCTTAGGCCACTGGGGTACTGTGTAAACAGTATGACCAATACGAACTGTTGGAAGAGGTCAAAAAAATGTATAATGGAACTGAGACATGCCCATGAAACGACACATTTTTAAAAAAAAATGTTGTTCGCACTTAAAATCTAAAAAGAAACTGTTTAGCAGAGGATGGTTTCGATCCATCGACCTCTGGGTTATGGGCCCAGCACGCTTCCGCTGCGCCACTCTGCTCTCAGCCACTTAAGAAAAGACTAGAACTCACAATCCATGGCTTAGGAGGCCAGTGTCTTAGGCCACTGGGGTACTGTGTAAACAGTATGACCAATACGAACTGTTGGAAGAGGTCAAAAAAATGTATAATGGAACTGAGACATGCCCATGAAACGACACATTTAAAAAAATGTTGTTCGCACTTAAAATCTAAAAGAAACTGTTTAGCAGAGGATGGTTTCGATCCATCGACCTCTGGGTTATGGGCCCAGCACGCTTCCGCTGCGCCACTCTGCTCTCAGCCACTTAAGAAAAGACTAGAACTCACAATCCATGGCTTAGGAGGCCAGTGTCTTAGGCCACTGGGGTACTGTGTAAACAGTATGACCAATACGAACTGTTGGAAGAGGTAAAAAAATGTATATTGGCACTGAGACATGCCCATGAAACGACACATTTTTTAAAAATTTTGTTCGCACTTAAAATCTAAAAAGAAACTGTTTAGCAGAGGATGGTTTCGATCCATCGACCTCTGGGTTATGGGCCCAGCACGCTTCCGCTGCGCCACTCTGCTCTGCCACTCAAGAAAAGACTAGAACTCACAATCCACTTAGGAGGCCCAGGCCACTGGGACTTGAACCCACAATCCCTGGCTTAGAAGGCCAGTGCCTTATCCATTAGGCCACTGGGGCACTGTTTACCTTCTGCAAACAAAACTGATAGAAGCAGTAAAAACAATGTGTACTGGATAGCTGAGAGACATGAAATGAAATTTTTTCTCATTTCTGTTTGCGTTTCATTTTTAAAAACAAACAGTTTAGCAGAGGATGGTTTCGATCCATCGACCTCTGGGTTATGGGCCCAGCACGCTTCCGCTGCGCCACTCTGCTCTCAGCCACTTAAGAAAAGACTAGAACTCACAATCCATGGCTTAGGAGGCCAGTGTCTTAGGCCACTGGGGTACTGTGTAAACAGTATGACCAATACGAACTGTTGGAAGAGGTAAAAAAAATGTATATTGGCACTGAGACATGCCCATGAAACGACACATTTTTAAAAAAATTTTGTTTGCACTTAAAATCTAAAAAGAAACTGTTTAGCAGAGGATGGTTTCGATCCATCGACCTCTGGGTTATGGGCCCAGCACGCTTCCGCTGCGCCACTCTGCTCTCAGCCACTTAAGAAAAGACTAGAACTCACAATCCATGGCTTAGGAGGCCAGTGTCTTAGGCCACTGGGGTACTGTGTAAACAGTATGACCAATACGAACTGTTGGAAGAGGTAAAAAAATGTATATTGGCACTGAGACATGCCCATGAAACGACACATTTTTTTAAAAATTTTGTTTGCACTTAAAATCTAAAAAGAAACTGTTTAGCAGAGGATGGTTTCGATCCATCGACCTCTGGGTTATGGGCCCAGCACGCTTCCGCTGCGCCACTCTGCTCTCAGCCACTTAAGAAAAGACTAGAACTCACAATCCATGGCTTAGGAGGCCAGTGTCTTAGGCCACTGGGGTACTGTGTAAACAGTATGACCAATACGAACTGTTGGAAGAGGTAAAAAAATGTATATTGGCACTGAGACATGCCCATGAAACGACACATTTAAAAAAAATTTTGTTCGCACTTAAAATCTAAAAAGAAACTGTTTAGCAGAGGATGGTTTCGATCCATCGACCTCTGGGTTATGGGCCCAGCACGCTTCCGCTGCGCCACTCTGCTCTCAGCCACTTAAGAAAAGACTAGAACTCACAATCCATGGCTTAGGAGGCCAGTGTCTTAGGCCACTGGGGTACTGTGTAAACAGTATGACCAATACGAACTGTTGGAAGAGGTAAAAAAAATGTATATTGGCACTGAGACATGCCCATGAAACGACACATTTTTTAATATATTTTGTTTGCACTTAAAATCTAAAAGTAAACTGTTTAGCAGAGGATGGTTTCGATCCATCGACCTCTGGGTTATGGGCCCAGCACGCTTCCGCTGCGCCACTCTGCTCTCAGCCACTTAAGAAAAGACT
>NC_060187.1:35367344-35379844 GCF_021184085.1 Oncorhynchus gorbuscha
CTCTGCTCTCAGCCACTTAAGAAAAGACTAGAACTCACAATCCATGGCTTAGGAGGCCAGTGTCTTAGGCCACTGGGGTACTGTGTAAACAGTATGACCAATACGAACTGTTGGAAGAGGTAAAAAAAAATGTATATTGGCACTGAGACATGCCCATGAAACGACACATTTTTTAAAAAAAAAATTTTGTTCGCACTTAAAATCTAAAAAGAAACTGTTTAGCAGAGGATGGTTTCGATCCATCGACCTCTGGGTTATGGGCCCAGCACACTCACTCTGCTTCCTTCCACCCCAGATGGGACTTGAACCCACAATCCCTGGCTTAGAGGCCAGGCCAGTGCCTTATCCATTAGGCCACTGGGGCACTGTTTACTTCTGCAAACAGTACGAACTGATAGAAGCAGTAAAAACAATGTGTACTGGATAGCACTGAGGCAAATGAAATTTAGCTTTCTCATTTCTGTTTGCGTTTCATTTTTAAAAACAAACAGTTTAGCAGAGGATGGTTTCGATCCATCGACCTCTGGGTTATGGGCCCAGCACGCTTCCGCTGCGCCACTCTGCTCTCAGCCACTTAACAAAAGACTAGAACTCACAATCCATGGCTTAGGAGGCCAGTGTCTTAGGCCACTGGGGTACTGTGTAAACAGTATGACCAATACGAACTGTTGGAAGAGGTAAAAAAAATGTATATTGGCACTGAGACATGCCCATGAAACGACACATTTTTTTATTTTTTTGTTTGCACTTAAAATCTAAAAGGAAACTGTTTAGCAGAGGATGGTTTCGATCCATCGACCTCTGGGTTATGGGCCCAGCACGCTTCCGCTGCGCCACTCTGCTCTCAGCCACTTAAGAAAAGACTAGAACTCACAATCCATGGCTTAGGAGGCCAGTGTCTTAGGCCACTGGGGTACTGTGTAAACAGTATGACCAATACGAACTGTTGGAAGAGGTCAAAAAAATGTATAATGGAACTGAGACATGCCCATGAAACGACACATTTAAAAAAAATGTTGTTCGCACTTAAAATCTAAAAAGAAAATGTTTAGCAGAGGATGGTTTCGATCCATCGACCTCTGGGTTATGGGCCCAGCACGCTTCCGCTGCGCCACTCTGCTCTCAGCCACTTAAGAAAAGACTAGAACTCACAATCCATGGCTTAGGAGGCCAGTGTCTTAGGCCACTGGGGTACTGTGTAAACAGTATGACCAATACGAACTGTTGGAAGAGGTAAAAAAAATGTATATTGGCACTGAGACAATGAAACGACACATTTTTAAAAAAAATGTTGTTCGCACTTAAAATCTAAAAAGAAACTGTTTAGCAGAGGATGGTTTCGATCCATCGACCTCTGGGTTATGGGCCCAGCACGCTTCCGCTGCGCCACTGCTCCGCTGCGCCACTCTGCTTCCTTCCACCCCAGATGGGACTTGAACCCACAATCCCTTTAGAAGGCCAGTGCCTTATCCATTAGGCCACTGGGGCACTGTTTACCTCTGCAAACATACGAACTGATAGAAAGTAAAAACAATGTGTTGGATAGCACTGAGCACGCAAATGAAATGCTTTCTCATTTCTGTTTGCGTTTCATTTTTAAAAACAAACAGTTTAGCAGAGGATGGTTTCGATCCATCGACCTCTGGGTTATGGGCCCAGCACGCTTCCGCTGCGCCACTCTGCTCTCAGCCACTTAAGAAAAGACTAGAACTCACAATCCATGGCTTAGGAGGCCAGTGTCTTAGGCCACTGGGGTACTGTGTAAACAGTATGACCAATACGAACTGTTGGAAGAGGTAAAAAAAATGTATATTGGCACTGAGACATGCCCATGAAACGACACATTTTTTAAAAATTTTTTGTTTGCACTTAAAATCTAAAAAGAAACTGTTTAGCAGAGGATGGTTTCGATCCATCGACCTCTGGGTTATGGGCCCAGCACGCTTCCGCTGCGCCACTCTGCTCTCAGCCACTTAAGAAAAGACTAGAACTCACAATCCATGGCTTAGGAGGCCAGTGTCTTAGGCCACTGGGGTACTGTGTAAACAGTATGACCAATACGAACTGTTGGAAGAGGTAAAAAAAATGTATATTGGCACTGAGACATGCCCATGAAACGACACATTTTTTTATTTTTTTGTTTGCACTTAAAATCTAAAAAGAAACTGTTTAGCAGAGGATGGTTTCGATCCATCGACCTCTGGGTTATGGGCCCAGCACGCTTCCGCTGCGCCACTCTGCTCTCAGCCACTTAAGAAAAGACTAGAACTCACAATCCATGGCTTAGGAGGCCAGTGTCTTAGGCCACTGGGGTACTGTGTAAACAGTATGACCAATACGAACTGTTGGAAGAGGTAAAAAAAATGTATAATGGAACTGAGACATGCCCATGAAACGACACATTTTTTAAAAAAAATGTTGTTCGCACTTAAAATCTAAAAAGAAAACTGTTTAGCAGAGGATGGTTTCGATCCATCGACCTCTGGGTTATGGGCCCAGCACTTCCGCTGCGCCACTCTGCTCTCAGCACTTAAGAAAAGACTAGAACTCACAATCCATGGCTTAGGAGGCCAGTGTCTTAGGCCACTGGGGTACTGTGTAAACAGTATGACCAATACGAACTGTTGGAAGAGGTAAAAAAAATGTATATTGGCACTGAGACATGCCCATGAAACGACACATTTTTTAAAAAAAATTTTGTTCGCACTTAAAATCTAAAAAGAAACTGTTTAGCAGAGGATGGTTTCGATCCATCGACCTCTGGGTTATGGGCCCACGCGCTGCGCCACTCTGCTCTCAGCCACTTAGAAAAGACTAGAACTCACAATCCATGGCTTAGGAGGCCAGTGTCTTAGGCCACTGGGGTACTGTGTAAACAGTATGACCAATACGAACTGTTGGAAGAGGTAAAAAAAATGTATATTGGCACTGAGACATGCCCATGAAACGACACATTTTTTTTTGTTTGTTTGCACTTAAAATCTAAAAAGAAACTGTTTAGCAGAGGATGGTTTCGATCCATCGACCTCTGGGTTATGGGCCCAGCACGCTTCCGCTGCGCCACTCTGCTCTCAGCCACTTAAGAAAAGACTAGAACTCACAATCCATGGCTTAGGAGGCCAGTGTCTTAGGCCACTGGGGTACTGTGTAAACAGTATGACCAATACGAACTGTTGGAAGAGGTAAAAAAATGTATATTGGCACTGAGACATGCCCATGAAACGACACATTTTAAAAAATTTTTTGTTTGCACTTAAAATCTAAAAAGAAACTGTTTAGCAGAGGATGGTTTCGATCCATCGACCTCTGGGTTATGGGCCCAGCACGCTTCCGCTGCGCCACTCTGCTCTCAGCCACTTAAGAAAAGACTAGAACTCACAATCCATGGCTTAGGAGGCCAGTGTCTTAGGCCACTGGGGTACTGTGTAAACAGTATGACCAATACGAACTGTTGGAAGAGGTAAAAAAAAAACGTATATTGGCACTGAGACATGCCCATGAAACGACACATTTTTTAAAAAAAATGTTGTTCGCACTTAAAATCTAAAAAGAAACTGTTTAGCAGAGGATGGTTTCGATCCATCGACCTCTGGGTTATGGGCCCAGCACGCTTCCGCTGCGCCACTCTGCTCTCAGCACTTAAGAAAAGACTAGAACTCACAATCCATGGCTTAGGAGGCCAGTGTCTTAGGCCACTGGGGTACTGTGTAAACAGTATGACCAATACGAACTGTTGGAAGAGGTAAAAAAAATGTATAATGGAACTGAGACATGCCATGATGAAACGACACATTTTTTAAAAATTTTGTTGCACTTAAAATCTAAAAAGAAACTGTTTAGCAGAGGATGGTTTCGATCCATCGACCTCTGGGTTATGGGCCCAGCACGCTTCCGCTGCGCCACTCTGCTCTCAGCACTTAGGAAAAGACTAGAACTCACAATCCATGGCTTAGGAGGCCAGTGTCTTAGGCCACTGGGGTACTGTGTAAACAGTATGACCAATACGAACTGTTGGAAGAGGTAAAAAAAATGTATATTGGCACTGAGACATGCCCATGAAACGACACATTTAAAAAAAATTTTGTTCGCACTTAAAATCTAAAAAGAAACTGTTTAGCAGAGGATGGTTTCGATCCATCGACCTCTGGGTTATGGGCCCAGCACGCTTCCGCTGCGCCACTCTGCTTCCTTCCACCCCAGATGGGACTTGAACCCACAATCCCTGGCTTAGGAGGCCAGTGCCTTATCCATTAGGCCACTGGGGCACTGTTTACCAAACAGTACGAACTGATAGAAGCAGTAAAAACAATGTGTACTGGATAGCACTGAGAGACGCAAATGAAATTTAGCTTTCTCATTTCTGTTTGCGTTTCATTTTTAAAAACAAACAGTTTAGCAGAGGATGGTTTCAATCCATCGACCTCTGGGTTATGGGCCCAGCACGCTTCCGCTGCGCCACTCTGCTCTCAGCCACTTAAGAAAAGACTAGAACTCACAATCCATGGCTTAGGAGGCCAGTGTCTTAGGCCACTGGGGTACTGT
Source organism: Oncorhynchus gorbuscha (assembly GCF_021184085.1). Taxonomy (NCBI): domain Eukaryota; kingdom Metazoa; phylum Chordata; class Actinopteri; order Salmoniformes; family Salmonidae; genus Oncorhynchus; species Oncorhynchus gorbuscha. The sequence goes on from NC_060187.1 coordinate 35,371,887, forward strand.
GTAAACAGTATGACCAATACGAACTGTTGGAAGAGGTAAAAAAATGTATATTGGCACTGAGACATGCCCATGAAACGACACATTTTTTTTTTTGTTTGCACTTAAAATCTAAAAAGAAACTGTTTAGCAGAGGATGGTTTCGATCCATCGACCTCTGGGTTATGGGCCCAGCACGCTTCCGCTGCGCCACTCTGCTCTCAGCCACTTAAGAAAAGACTAGAACTCACAATCCATGGCTTAGGAGGCCAGTGTCTTAGGCCACTGGGGTACTGTGTAAACAGTATGACCAATACGAACTGTTGGAAGAGGTAAAAAAAATGTATATTGGCACTGAGACATGCCCATGAAACGACACATTTTTTAATTTTTTTGTTTGCACTTAAAATCTAAAAGAAACTGTTTAGCAGAGGATGGTTTCGATCCATCGACCTCTGGGTTATGGGCCCAGCACGCTTCCGCTGCGCCACTCTGCTCTCAGCCACTTAAGAAAAGACTAGAACTCACAATCCATGGCTTAGGAGGCCAGTGTCTTAGGCCACTGGGGTACTGTGTAAACAGTATGACCAATACGAACTGTTGGAAGAGGTAAAAAAAATGTATAATGGAACTGAGACATGCCCATGAAACGACACATTTTTTAAAAATGTTGTTCGCACTTAAAATCTAAAAAGAAACTGTTTAGCAGAGGATGGTTTCGATCCATCGACCTCTGGGTTATGGGCCCAGCACGCTTCCGCTGCGCCACTCTGCTCTCAGCAACTTAAGAAAAGACTAGAACTCACAATCCATGGCTTAGGAGGCCAGTGTCTTAGGCCACTGGGGTACTGTGTAAACAGTATGACCAATACGAACTGTTGGAAGAGGTAAAAAAAATGTATAATGGAACTGAGACATGCCCATGAAACGACACATTTTTTAAAAAAAATTTTGTTTGCACTTAAAATCTAAAAAGAAAAACTGTTTAGCAGAGGATGGTTTCGATCCATCGACCTCTGGGTTATGGGCCCAGCACGCTTCCGCTGCGCCACTCTGCTCTCAGCCACTTAAGAAAAGACTAGAACTCACAATCCATGGCTTAGGAGGCCAGTGTCTTAGGCCACTGGGGTACTGTGTAAACAGTATGACCAATACGAACTGTTGGAAGAGGTAAAAAAAAATGTATATTGGCACTGAGACATGCCCATGAAACGACCCATTTTTTTTATTTTGTTCGTACTTAAAATCTAAAAAGAAACTGTTCAGCAGAGGATGGTTTCGATCCATCGACCTCTGGGTTATGGGCACAGCACGCTTCCGCTGCGCCACTATGCTTCCTTCCACCCCAGGTGGGACTTGAACCCACAATCCCTGGCTTAGAAGGCCAGTGCCTTATCCATTAGGCCACTGGGGCACTGTTTACCTTCTGCAAACAGTACGAACTGATAGAAGCAGTAAAAACAATGTGTACTGGATAGCACTGAGAGACGCAAATGAAATTTAGCTTTCTCATTTCTGTTTGCGTTTCATTTTTAAAAACAAACAGTTTAGCAGAGGATGGTTTCAATCCATCGACCTCTGGGTTATGGGCCCAGCACGCTTCCGCGCCACTCTGCTCTCAGCCACTTAAGAAAAGACTAGAACTCACAATCCATGGCTTAGGAGGCCAGTGTCTTAGGCCACTGGTGTACTGTGTAAACAGTATGACCAATACGAACTGTTGGAAGAGGTAAAAAAATGTATATTGGCACTGAGACATGCCCATGAAAAGACACATTTTTTTATATTTTTTGTTTGCACTTAAAATCTAAAAAAACAAACAGTTTAGCAGAGGATGGTTTCGATCCATCGACCTCTGGGTTATGGGCCCAGCACGCTTCCGCTGCGCCACTCTGCTCTCAGCCACTTAAGAAAAGACTAGAACTCACAATCCATGGCTTAGGAGGCCAGTGTCTTAGGCCACTGGGGTACTGTGTAAACAGTATGACCAATACGAACTGTTGGAAGAGGTAAAAAAAATGTATATTGGCACTGAGACATGCCCATGAAACGACACATTTTAAAAAAATTTTTTGTTTGCACTTAAAATCTAAAAGGAAACTATTTAGCAGAGGATGGTTTCGATCCATCGACCTTTGGGTTATGGGCACAGCACGCTTCCTCTGTGCCACTCTGCTCTCAGCCACTTAAGAAAAGACTAGAACTCACAATCCATGGCTTAGGAGGCCAGTGTCTTAGGCCACTGGGGTACTGTGTAAACAGTATGACCAACGAACGAACTGTTGGAAGAGGTCAAAAAAATGTATAATGGAACTGAGACATGCCCATGAAACGACACATTTTTTAAAAAATGTTGTTCGCACTTAAAATCTAAAAAGAAAGTGTTTAGCAGAGGATGGTTTCGATCCATCGACCTCTGGGTTATGGGCCCAGCACGCTTCCGCTGCGCCACTCTGCTCTCAGCACTTAAGAAAAGACTAGAACTCACAATCCATGGCTTAGGAGGCCAGTGTCTTAGGCCACTGGGGTACTGTGTAAACAGTATGACCAATACGAACTGTTGGAAGAGGTAAAAAAAATGTATATTGGCACTGAGACATGCCCATGAAACGACACATTTAAAAAAAATTTTGTTCGCACTTAAAATCTAAAAAGAAACTGTTTAGCAGAGGATGGTTTCGATCCATCGACCTCTGGGTTATGGGCCCAGCACGCTTCCGCTGCGCCACTCTGCTCTCAGCCACTTAAGAAAAGACTAGAACTCACAATCCATGGCTTAGGAGGCCAGTGTCTTAGGCCACTGGGGTACTGTGTAAACAGTATGACCAATACGAACTGTTGGAAGAGGTAAAAAAAATGTATATTGGCACTGAGACATGCCCATGAAACGACACATTTTTTAAAATTTCTTTTGTTTGCACTTAAAATCTAAAAGGAAACTGTTTAGCAGAGGATGGTTTCGATCCATCGACCTCTGGGTTATGGGCCCAGCACGCTTCCGCTGCGCCACTCTGCTCTCAGCCACTTAAGAAAAGACTAGAACTCACAATCCATGGCTTAGGAGGCCAGTGTCTTAGGCCACTGGGGTACTGTGTAAACAGTATGACCAATACGAACTGTTGGAAGAGTCAAAAAAATGTATATTGGCACTGAGACATGCCCATGAAACGACCCATTTTTTAAAAATTTTGTTCGTACTTAAAATCTAAAAAGAAACTGTTCAGCAGAGGATGGTTTCGATCCATCGACCTCTGGGTTATGGGCCCAGCACGCTTCCGCTGCGCCACTCTGCTCTCAGCCACTTAAGAAAAGACTAGAACTCACAATCCATGGCTTAGGAGGCCAGTGTCTTAGGCCACTGGGGTACTGTGTAAACAGTATGACCAATACGAACTGTTGGAAGAGGTAAAAAAAATGTATAATGGAACTGAGACATGCCCATGAAACGACACATTTTAAAAAAAAATTTTGTTTGCACTTAAAATCTAAAAGGAAACTGTTTAGCAGAGGATGGTTTCGATCCATCGACCTCTGGGTTATGGGCCCAGCACGCTTCCGCTGCGCCACTCTGCTCTCAGCCACAATAAGAAAAGACTAGAACTCACAATCCATGGCTTAGGAGGCCAGTGTCTTAGGCCACTGGGGTACTGTGTAAACAGTATGACCAATACGAACTGTTGGAAGAGGTCAAAAAAATGTATAATGGAACTGAGACATGCCCATGAAACGACACATTTAAAAAAAATGTTGTTCGCACTTAAAATCTAAAAAGAAAATGTTTAGCAGAGGATGGTTTCGATCCATCGACCTCTGGGTTATGGGCCCAGCACGCTTCCGCTGCGCCACTCTGCTCTCAGCCACTTAAGAAAAGACTAGAACTCACAATCCATGGCTTAGGAGGCCAGTGTCTTAGGCCACTGGGGTACTGTGTAAACAGTATGACCAATACGAACTGTTGGAAGAGGTAAAAAAAAATGTATATTGGCACTGAGACATGCCCATGAAACGACACATTTTTAAAAATTTTTTTGTTTGCACTTAAAATCTAAAAAGAAACTGTTTAGCAGAGGATGGTTTCGATCCATCGACCTCTGGGTTATGGGCCCAGCACGCTTCCGCTGCGCCACTCTGCTCTCAGCCACTTAAGAAAAGACTAGAACTCACAATCCATGGCTTAGGAGGCCAGTGTCTTAGGCCACTGGGGTACTGTGTAAACAGTATGACCAATACGAACTGTTGGAAGAGGTAAAAAAAAAATGTATATTGGCACTGAGACATGCCCATGAACGACACATTTTTTAAAAATTTTGTTCGCACTTAAAATCTAAAAAGAAACTGTTTAGCAGAGGATGGTTTCGATCCATCGACCTCTGGGTTATGGGCCCAGCACGCTTCCGCTGCGCCACTCTGCTCTCAGCCACTTAAGAAAAGACTAGAACTCACAATCCATGGCTTAGGAGGCCAGTGTCTTAGGCCACTGGGGTACTGTGTAAACAGTATGACCAATACGAACTGTTGGAAGAGGTAAAAAAAAATGTATATTGGCACTGAGACATGCCCATGAAACGACACATTTTAAAAAAATTTTTTTGTTTGCACTTAAAATCTAAAAAGAAACTGTTTAGCAGAGGATGGTTTCGATCCATCGACCTCTGGGTTATGGGCCCAGCACGCTTCCGCTGCGCCACTCTGCTCTCAGCCACTTAAGAAAAGACTAGAACTCACAATCCATGGCTTAGGAGGCCAGTGTCTTAGGCCACTGGGGTACTGTGTAAACAGTATGACCAATACGAACTGTTGGAAGAGGTAAAAAAAATGTATATTGGCACTGAGACATGCCCATGAAACGACACATTTTTTTTAAATTTTGTTCGCACTTAAAATCTAAAAAGAAACTGTTTAGCAGAGGATGGTTTCGATCCATCGACCTCTGGGTTATGGGCCCAGCACGCTTCCGCTGCGCCACTCTGCTCTCAGCCACTTAAGAAAAGACTAGAACTCACAATCCATGGCTTAGGAGGCCAGTGTCTTAGGCCACTGGGGTACTGTGTAAACAGTATGACCAATACGAACTGTTGGAAGAGGTAAAAAAAATGTATATTGGCACTGAGACATGCCCATGAAACGACACATTTTTTTAATTTTTTTGTTTGCACTTAAAATCTAAAAAGAAACTGTTTAGCAGAGGATGGTTTCGATCCATCGACCTCTGGGTTATGGGCCCAGCACGCTTCCGCTGCGCCACTCTGCTCTCAGCCACTTAAGAAAAGACTAGAACTCACAATCCATGGCTTAGGAGGAGGCCAGTGTCTTAGGCCACTGGGGTACTGTGTAAACAGTATGACCAATACGAACTGTTGGAAGAGGTAAAAAAAAAATGTATATTGGCACTGAGACATGCCCATGAAACGACACATTTTTAAAAAATTTTGTTCGCACTTAAAATCTAAAAAGAAACTGTTTAGCAGAGGATGGTTTCGATCCATCGACCTCTGGGTTATGGGCCCAGCACGCTTCCGCTGCGCCACTCTGCTCTCAGCCACTTAAGAAAAGACTAGAACTCACAATCCATGGCTTAGGAGGCCAGTGTCTTAGGCCACTGGGGTACTGTGTAAACAGTATGACCAATACGAACTGTTGGAAGAGGTAAAAAAAATGTATATTGGCACTGAGACATGCCCATGAAACGACACATTTTTTAATTTCTTTTGTTTGCACTTAAAATCTAAAAAGAAACTGTTTAGCAGAGGATGGTTTCGATCCATCGACCTCTGGGTTATGGGCCCAGCACGCTCGCTGCTGCGCCACTCTGCTCTCAGCCACTTAAGAAAAGACTAGAACTCACAATCCATGGCTTAGGAGGCCAGTGTCTTAGGCCACTGGGGTACTGTGTAAACAGTATGACCAATACGAACTGTTGGAAGAGGTAAAAAAAATGTATATTGGCACTGAGACATGCCCATGAAACGACACATTTTTAAAAAAAATTTTGTTTGCACTTAAAATCTAAAAGAAACTGTTTAGCAGAGGATGGTTTCGATCCATCGACCTCTGGGTTATGGGCCCAGCACGCTTCCGCTGCGCCACTCTGCTCTCAGCACTTAAGAAAAGACTAGAACTCACAATCCATGGCTTAGGAGGCCAGTGTCTTAGGCCACTGGGGTACTGTGTAAACAGTATGACCAATACGAACTGTTGGAAGAGGTAAAAAAAATGTATATTGGCACTGAGACATGCCCATGAAACGACACATTTAAAAAAAATTTTGTTCGCACTTAAAATCTAAAAAGAAACTGTAGCAGAGGATGGTTTCGATCCATCGACCTCTGGGTTATGGGCCCAGCACGCTTCCGCTGCGCCACTCTGCTCTCAGCCACTTAAGAAAAGACTAGAACTCACAATCCATGGCTTAGGAGGCCAGTGTCTTAGGCCACTGGGGTACTGTGTAAACAGTATGACCAATACGAACTGTTGGAAGAGGTAAAAAAAATGTATATTGGCACTGAGACATGCCCATGAAACGACACATTTTTAAAAAAAATTTTGTTTGCACTTAAAATCTAAAAAGAAACTGTTTAGCAGAGGATGGTTTCGATCCATCGACCTCTGGGTTATGGGCCCAGCACGCTTCCGCTGCGCCACTCTGCTCTCAGCCACTTAAGAAAAGACTAGAACTCACAATCCATGGCTTAGGAGGCCAGTGTCTTAGGCCACTGGGGTACTGTGTAAACAGTATGACCAATACGAACTGTTGGAAGAGGTAAAAAAAATGTATATTGGCACTGAGACATGCCCCATGAAACGACACATTTTTAAAAAAAATTTTGTTTGCACTTAAAATCTAAAAAGAAACTGTTTAGCAGAGGATGGTTTCGATCCATCGACCTCTGGGTTATGGGCCCAGCACGCTTCCGCTGCGCCACTCTGCTCTCAGCCACTTAAGAAAAGACTAGAACTCACAATCCATGGCTTAGGAGGCCAGTGTCTTAGGCCACTGGGGTACTGTGTAAACAGTATGACCAATACGAACTGTTGGAAGAGGTAAAAAAAATGTATATTGGCACTGAGACATGCCCATGAAACGACACATTTTAAAAAAAATTTTGTTCGCACTTAAAATCTAAAAAGAAACTGTTTAGCAGAGGATGGTTTCGATCCATCGACCTCTGGGTTATGGGCCCAGCACGCTTCCGCTGCGCCACTCTGCTCTCAGCCACTTAAGAAAAGACTAGAACTCACAATCCATGGCTTAGGAGGCCAGTGTCTTAGGCCACTGGGGTACTGTGTAAACAGTATGACCAATACGAACTGTTGGAAGAGGTAAAAAAAATGTATATTGGCACTGAGACATGCCCATGAAACGACACATTTTAAAAAATTTTTTTTGTTTGCACTTAAAATCTAAAAAGAAACTGTTTAGCAGAGGATGGTTTCGATCCATCGACCTCTGGGTTATGGGCCCAGCACGCTTCCGCTGCGCCACTCTGCTCTCAGCCACTTAAGAAAAGACTAGAACTCACAATCCATGGCTTAGGAGGCCAGTGTCTTAGGCCACTGGGGTACTGTGTAAACAGTATGACCAATACGAACTGTTGGAAGAGGTAAAAAAAATGTATATTGGCACTGAGACATGCCCATGAAACGACACATTTTTTAATTTCTTTTGTTTGCACTTAAAATCTAAAAAGAAAACTGTTTAGCAGAGGATGGTTTCGATCCATCGACCTCTGGGTTATGGGCCCAGCACGCTTCCGCTGCGCCACTCTGCTCTCAGCCACTTAAGAAAAGACTAGAACTCACAATCCATGGCTTAGGAGGCCAGTGTCTTAGGCCACTGGGGTACTGTGTAAACAGTATGACCAATACGAACTGTTGGAAGAGGTAAAAAAAATGTATATTGGCACTGAGACATGCCCATGAAACGACACATTTTTAAAAAAAATTTTGTTCGCACTTAAAATCTAAAAGAAACTGTTTAGCAG
>NC_060187.1:35382344-35430269 GCF_021184085.1 Oncorhynchus gorbuscha
AGAAAATGTTTAGCAGAGGATGGTTTCGATCCATCGACCTCTGGGTTATGGGCCCAGCACGCTTCCGCTGCGCCACTCTGCTCTCAGCCACTTAAGAAAAGACTAGAACTCACAATCCATGGCTTAGGAGGCCAGTGTCTTAGGCCACTGGGGTACTGTGTAAACAGTATGACCAATACGAACTGTTGGAAGAGGTAAAAAAAAATGTATATTGGCACTGAGACATGCCCATGAAACGACACATTTTTTAAAAATTTTGTTCGCACTTAAAATCTAAAAAGAAACTGTTTAGCAGAGGATGGTTTCGATCCATCGACCTCTGGGTTATGGGCCCAGCACGCTTCCGCTGCGCCACTCTGCTCTCAGCCACTTAAGAAAAGACTAGAACTCACAATCCATGGCTTAGGAGGCCAGTGTCTTAGGCCACTGGGGTACTGTGTAAACAGTATGACCAATACGAACTGTTGGAAGAGGTAAAAAAAAATGTATATTGGCACTGAGACATGCCCATGAAACGACACATTTTAAAAAAATTTTTTTGTTTGCACTTAAAATCTAAAAAGAAACTGTTTAGCAGAGGATGGTTTCGATCCATCGACCTCTGGGTTATGGGCCCAGCACGCTTCCGCTGCGCCACTCTGCTCTCAGCCACTTAAGAAAAGACTAGAACTCACAATCCATGGCTTAGGAGGCCAGTGTCTTAGGCCACTGGGGTACTGTGTAAACAGTATGACCAATACGAACTGTTGGAAGAGGTAAAAAAAATGTATATTGGCACTGAGACATGCCCATGAAACGACACATTTTTTTAAATTTTTTTGTTTGCACTTAAAATCTAAAAAGAAACTGTTTAGCAGAGGATGGTTTCGATCCATCGACCTCTGGGTTATGGGCCCAGCACGCTTCCGCTGCGCCACTCTGCTCTCAGCCACTTAAGAAAAGACTAGAACTCACAATCCATGGCTTAGGAGGCCAGTGTCTTAGGCCACTGGGGTACTGTGTAAACAGTATGACCAATACGAACTGTTGGAAGAGGTCAAAAAAATGTATAATGGAACTGAGACATGCCCATGAAACGACACATTTTTTAAAAATGTTGTTCGCACTTAAAATCTAAAAAGAAACTGTTTAGCAGAGGATGGTTTCGATCCATCGACCTCTGGGTTATGGGCCCAGCACGCTTCCGCTGCGCCACTCTGCTCTCAGCCACTTAACAAAAGACTAGAACTCACAATCCATGGCTTAGGAGGCCAGTGTCTTAGGCCACTGGGGTACTGTGTAAACAGTATGACCAATACGAACTGTTGGAAGAGGTAAAAAAAATGTATATTGGCACTGAGACATGCCCATGAAACATTTTTTTAAAATTTTTTTTTTTTGTTTGCACTTAAAATCTAAAAAGAAACTGTTTAGCAGAGGATGGTTTCGATCCATCGACCTCTGGGTTATGGGCCCAGCACGCTTCCGCTGCGCCACTCTGCTCTCAGCCACTTAAGAAAAGACTAGAACTCACAATCCATGGCTTAGGAGGCCAGTGTCTTAGGCCACTGGGGTACTGTGTAAACAGTATGACCAATACGAACTGTTGGAAGAGGTCAAAAAAAAAATGTATAATGGAACTGAGACATGCCCATGAAACGACACATTTTAAAAAAAATGTTGTTCGCACTTAAAATCTAAAAAGAAAATGTTTAGCAGAGGATGGTTTCGATCCATCGACCTCTGGGTTATGGGCCCAGCACGCTTCCGCTGCGCCACTCTGCTTTCAGCACTTAAGAAAAGACTAGAACTCACAATCCATGGCTTAGGAGGCCAGTGTCTTAGGCCACTGGGGTACTGTGTAAACAGTATGACCAATACGAACTGTTGGAAGAGGTAAAAAAAATGTATATTGGCACTGAGACATGCCCATGAAACGACACATTTTTAAAAAAAAAAATTTTGTTCGCACTTAAAATCTAAAAAGAAACTGTTTAGCAGAGGATGGTTTCGATCCATCGACCTCTGGGTTATGGGCCCAGCACGCTTCCGCTGCGCCACTCTGCTCTCAGCCACTTAAGAAAAGACTAGAACTCACAATCCATGGCTTAGGAGGCCAGTGTCTTAGGCCACTGGGGTACTGTGTAAACAGTATGACCAATACGAACTGTTGGAAGAGGTAAAAAAAAATGTATATTGGCACTGAGACATGCCCATGAAACGACACATTTTTTAATTTTTTTGTTTGCACTTAAAATCTAAAAGGAAACTGTTTAGCAGAGGATGGTTTCGATCCATCGACCTCTGGGTTATGGGCCCAGCACGCTTCCGCTGCGCCACTCTGCTCTCAGCCACTTAAGAAAAGACTAGAACTCACAATCCATGGCTTAGGAGGCCAGTGTCTTAGGCCACTGGGGTACTGTGTAAACAGTATGACCAATACGAACTGTTGGAAGAGGTAAAAAAAATGTATATTGGCACTGAGACATGCCCATGAAACGACACATTTTTTTAAATTTTTTTTTGCACTTAAAATCTAAAAAGAAACTGTTTAGCAGAGGATGGTTTCGATCCATCGACCTCTGGGTTATGGGCCCAGCACGCTTCCGCTGCGCCACTCTGCTCTCAGCCACTTAAGAAAAGACTAGAACTCACAATCCATGGCTTAGGAGGCCAGTGTCTTAGGCCACTGGGGTACTGTGTAAACAGTATGACCAATACGAACTGTTGGAAGAGGTAAAAAAAATGTATAATGGAACTGAGACATGCCCATGAAACGACACATTTTTTAAAAAAATGTTGTTCGCACTTAAAATCTAAAAAGAAACTGTTTAGCAGAGGATGGTTTCGATCCATCGACCTCTGGGTTATGGGCCCAGCACGCTTCCGCCGCCACTCTGCTCTCAGCCACTTAAGAAAAGACTAGAACTCACAATCCATGGCTTAGGAGGCCAGTGTCTTAGGCCACTGGGGTACTGTGTAAACAGTATGACCAATACGAACTGTTGGAAGAGGTAAAAAAAAAAATGTATATTGGCACTGAGACATGCCCATGAAACGACACATTTTTAAAAAAAAAATTTTGTTCGCACTTAAAATCTAAAAAGAAAACTGTTTAGCAGAGGATGGTTTCGATCCATCGACCTCTGGGTTATGGGCCCAGCACGCTTCCGCTGCGCCACTCTGCTCTCAGCCACTTAAGAAAAGACTAGAACTCACAATCCATGGCTTAGGAGGCCAGTGTCTTAGGCCACTGGGGTACTGTGTAAACAGTATGACCAATACGAACTGTTGGAAGAGGTAAAAAAAATGTATATTGGCACTGAGACATGCCCATGAAACGACACATTTTAAAAAAAATTTTGTTTGCACTTAAAATCTAAAAAGAAACTGTTTAGCAGAGGATGGTTTCGATCCATCGACCTCTGGGTTATGGGCCCAGCACGCTTCCGCTGCGCCACTCTGCTCTCAGCCACTTAAGAAAAGACTAGAACTCACAATCCATGGCTTAGGAGGCCAGTGTCTTAGGCCACTGGGGTACTGTGTAAACAGTATGACCAATACGAACTGTTGGAAGAGGTAAAAAAAATGTATATTGGCACTGAGACATGCCCATGAAACGACACATTTTTTTTTTTTTTTGTTTGCACTTAAAATCTAAAAAGAAACTGTTTAGCAGAGGATGGTTTCGATCCATCGACCTCTGGGTTATGGGCCCAGCACGCTTCCGCTGCGCCACTCTGCTCTCAGCCACTTAAGAAAAGACTAGAACTCACAATCCATGGCTTAGGAGGCCAGTGTCTTAGGCCACTGGGGTACTGTGTAAACAGTATGACCAATACGAACTGTTGGAAGAGGTAAAAAAAAAATGTATAATGGAACTGAGACATGCCCATGAACGACACATTTTTTAAAAAAATGTTGTTCGCACTTAAAATCTAAAAAGAAACTGTTTAGCAGAGGATGGTTTCGATCCATCGACCTCTGGGTTATGGTACAAACTGATAGAAGCCAATGTGTACTGGATAGCACTGAGAGACTTCAAATGCTGCGCCATTTCTCTGCTTTCAACAAACAGTTTAGCAGAGGAAATCCATCGACCTCTGGGTTATGGGCCCAGCACGCTTCCGCTGCGCCACTCTGCTCTCAGCCACTTAAGAAAAGACTAGAACTCACAATCCATGGCTTAGGAGGCCAGTGTCTTAGGCCACTGGGGTACTGTGTAAACAGTATGACCAATACGAACTGTTGGAAGAGTCAAAAAAAAAAAATGTATATTGGCACTGAGACATGCCCATGAAACGACACATTTTAAAAATTTTTTTGTTCGCACTTAAAATCTAAAAAGAACTGTTTAGCAGAGGATGGTTTCGATCCATCGACCTCTGGGTTATGGGCCCAGCACGCTTCCGCTGCGCCACTCTGCTCTCAGCCACTTAAGAAAAGACTAGAACTCACAATCCATGGCTTAGGAGGCCAGTGTCTTAGGCCACTGGGGTACTGTGTAAACAGTATGACCAATACGAACTGTTGGAAGAGGTAAAAAAATGTATATTGGCACTGAGACATGCCCATGAAACGACACATTTAAAAAAAATTTTGTTTGCACTTAAAATCTAAAAAGAAACTGTTTAGCAGAGGATGGTTTCGATCCATCGACCTCTGGGTTATGGGCCCAGCACGCTTCCGCTGCGCCACTCTGCTCTCAGCCACTTAAGAAAAGACTAGAACTCACAATCCATGGCTTAGGAGGCCAGTGTCTTAGGCCACTGGGGTACTGTGTAAACAGTATGACCAATACGAACTGTTGGAAGAGGTAAAAAAAATGTATATTGGCACTGAGACATGCCCATGAAACGACACATTTTTTAAAAATTTTGTTTGCACTTAAAATCTAAAAAGAAACTGTTTAGCAGAGGATGGTTTCGATCCATCGACCTCTGGGTTATGGGCCCAGCACGCTTCCGCTGCGCCACTCTGCTCTCAGCCACTTAAGAAAAGACTAGAACTCACAATCCATGGCTTAGGAGGCCAGTGTCTTAGGCCACTGGGGTACTGTGTAAACAGTATGACCAATACGAACTGTTGGAAGAGGTCAAAAAAATGTATAATGGAACTGAGACATGCCCATGAAACGACACATTTAAAAAAAAAATGTTGTTCGCACTTAAAATCTAAAAAGAAAATGTTTAGCAGAGGATGGTTTCGATCCATCGACCTCTGGGTTATGGGCCCAGCACGCTTCCGCTGCGCCACTCTGCTCTCAGCCACTTAAGAAAAGACTAGAACTCACAATCCATGGCTTAGGAGGCCAGTGTCTTAGGCCACTGGGGTACTGTGTAAACAGTATAATGACCAATACGAACTGTTGGAAGAGGTCAAAAAAATGTATAATGGAACTGAGACATGCCCATGAAACGACACATTTTAAAAAAAATTTTGTTCGCACTTAAAATCTAAAAAGAAACTGTTTAGCAGAGGATGGTTTCGATCCATCGACCTCTGGGTTATGGGCCCAGCACGCTTCCGCTGCGCCACTCTGCTCTCAGCCACTTAAGAAAAGACTAGAACTCACAATCCATGGCTTAGGAGGCCAGTGTCTTAGGCCACTGGGGTACTGTGTAAACAGTATGACCAATACGAACTGTTGGAAGAGGTAAAAAAAATGTATATTGGCACTGAGACATGCCCATGAAACGACACATTTTTAAATTTTTTTGTTTGCACTTAAAATCTAAAAAGAAACTGTTTAGCAGAGGATGGTTTCGATCCATCGACCTCTGGGTTATGGGCCCAGCACGCTTCCGCTGCGCCACTCTGCTCTCAGCCACTTAAGAAAAGACTAGAACTCACAATCCATGGCTTAGGAGGCCAGTGTCTTAGGCCACTGGGGTACTGTGTAAACAGTATGACCAATACGAACTGTTGGAAGAGGTAAAAAAAATGTATATTGGCACTGAGACATGCCCATGAAACGACACATTTTTTAAAAATTTTGTTCGCACTTAAAATCTAAAAAGAAACTGTTTAGCAGAGGATGGTTTCGATCCATCGACCTCTGGGTTATGGGCCCAGCACGCTTCCGCTGCGCCACTCTGCTCTCAGCCACTTAAGAAAAGACTAGAACTCACAATCCATGGCTTAGGAGGCCAGTGTCTTAGGCCACTGGGGTACTGTGTAAACAGTATGACCAATACGAACTGTTGGAAGAGGTAAAAAAAATGTATATTGGCACTGAGACATGCCCATGAAAACGACATTTTTAAAAATTTTGTTCGTACTTAAAATCTAAAAAGAAACTGTTTAGCAGAGGATGGTTTCGATCCATCGACCTCTGGGTTATGGGCCAGCACTTCCGCTGCGCCACTCTGCTTCCTTCCACCCCAGATGGGACTTGAACCCACAATCCCTGGCTTAGGAGGCCAGTGCCTTATCCATTAGGCCACTGGGGCACTGTTTACCTGCTGCAAACAGTACGAACTGATAGAAGCAGTAAAAACAATGTGTACTGGATAGCACTGAGAGACGCAAATGAAATTTAGCTTTCTCATTTCTGTTTGCGTTTCATTTTTAAAAACAAACAGTTTAGCAGAGGATGGTTTCGATCCATCGACCTCTGGGTTATGGGCCCAGCACGCTTCCGCTGCGCCACTCTGCTCTCAGCCACTTAACAAAAGACTAGAACTCACAATCCATGGCTTAGGAGGCCAGTGTCTTAGGCCACTGGGGTACTGTGTAAACAGTATGACCAATACGAACTGTTGGAAGAGGTAAAAAAATGTATATTGGCACTGAGACATGCCCATGAAACGACACATTTAAAAAAAATTTTGTTCGCACTTAAAATCTAAAAAGAAACTGTTTAGCAGAGGATGGTTTCGATCCATCGACCTCTGGGTTATGGGCCCAGCACGCTTCCGCTGCGCCACTCTGCTCTCAGCCACTTAAGAAAAGACTAGAACTCACAATCCATGGCTTAGGAGGCCAGTGTCTTAGGCCACTGGGGTACTGTGTAAACAGTATGACCAATACGAACTGTTGGAAGAGGTAAAAAAATGTATATTGGCACTGAGACATGCCCATGAAACGACACATTTTTAAATTTTTTTGTTTGCACTTAAAATCTAAAAAGAAACTGTTTAGCAGAGGATGGTTTCGATCCATCGACCTCTGGGTTATGGGCCCAGCACGCTTCCGCTGCGCCACTCTGCTCTCAGCCACTTAAGAAAAGACTAGAACTCACAATCCATGGCTTAGGAGGCCAGTGTCTTAGGCCACTGGGGTACTGTGTAAACAGTATGACCAATACGAACTGTTGGAAGAGGTAAAAAAAATGTATATTGGCACTGAGACATGCCCATGAAACGACACATTTTTAAAAAAAAATTTTGTTCGCACTTAAAATCTAAAAAGAAACTGTTTAGCAGAGGATGGTTTCGATCCATCGACCTCTGGGTTATGGGCCCAGCACGCTTCCGCTGCGCCACTCTGCTCTCAGCCACTTAAGAAAAGACTAGAACTCACAATCCATGGCTTAGGAGGCCAGTGTCTTAGGCCACTGGGGTACTGTGTAAACAGTATGACCAATACGAACTGTTGGAAGAGGTAAAAAAAATGTATAATGGAACTGAGACATGCCCATGAAACGACACATTTTAAAAAAAATGTTGTTCGCACTTAAAATCTAAAAAGAAACTGTTTAGCAGAGGATGGTTTCGATCCATCGACCTCTGGGTTATGGGCCCAGCACGCTTCCGCTGCGCCACTCTGCTCTCAGCCACTTAAGAAAAGACTAGAACTCACAATCCATGGCTTAGGAGGCCAGTGTCTTAGGCCACTGGGGTACTGTGTAAAACAGTATGACCAATACGAACTGTTGGAAGAGGTAAAAAAAATGTATATTGGCACTGAGACATGCCCATGAAACGACACATTTTTTTAAAAATTTTGTTTGCACTTAAAATCTAAAAAGAAACTGTTTAGCAGAGGATGGTTTCGATCCATCGACCTCTGGGTTATGGGCCCAGCACGCTTCCGCTGCGCCACTCTGCTCTCAGCCACTTAAGAAAAGACTAGAACTCACAATCCATGGCTTAGGAGGCCAGTGTCTTAGGCCACTGGGGTACTGTGTAAACAGTATGACCAATACGAACTGTTGGAAGAGGTAAAAAAAATGTATATTGGCACTGAGACATGCCCATGAAACGACACATTTTTAAAAAAATTTTGTTCGCACTTAAAATCTAAAAAGAAACTGTTTAGCAGAGGATGGTTTCGATCCATCGACCTCTGGGTTATGGGCCCAGCACGCTTCCGCTGCGCCACTCTGCTCTCAGCCACTTAAGAAAAGACTAGAACTCACAATCCATGGCTTAGGAGGCCAGTGTCTTAGGCCACTGGGGTACTGTGTAAACAGTATGACCAATACGAACTGTTGGAAGAGGTAAAAAAAATGTATATTGGCACTGAGACATGCCCATGAAACGACACATTTTTTAATTTTTTTGTTTGCACTTAAAATCTAAAAGAAACTGTTTAGCAGAGGATGGTTTCGATCCATCGACCTCTGGGTTATGGGCCCAGCACGCTTCCGCTGCGCCACTCTGCTCTCAGCCACTTAAGAAAAGACTAGAACTCACAATCCATGGCTTAGGAGGCCAGTGTCTTAGGCCACTGGGGTACTGTGTAAACAGTATGACCAATACGAACTGTTGGAAGAGGTCAAAAAAATGTATAATGGAACTGAGACATGCCCATGAAACGACACATTTTTTAAAAAAAATGTTGTTCGCACTTAAAATCTAAAAAGAAACTGTTTAGCAGAGGATGGTTTCGATCCATCGACCTCTGGGTTATGGGCCAGCACGCTTCCGCTGCGCCACTCTGCTCTCAGCCACTTAAGAAAAGACTAGAACTCACAATCCATGGCTTAGGAGGCCAGTGTCTTAGGCCACTGGGGTACTGTGTAAACAGTATGACCAATACGAACTGTTGGAAGAGGTAAAAAAAAAAAAATGTATATTGGCACTGAGACATGCCCATGAAACGACACATTTTTAAAAAAAAAATTTTGTTCGCACTTAAAATCTAAAAAGAAACTGTTTAGCAGAGGATGGTTTCGATCCATCGACCTCTGGGTTATGGGCCCAGCACGCTTCCGCTGCGCCACTCTGCTCTCAGCCACTTAAGAAAAGACTAGAACTCACAATCCATGGCTTAGGAGGCCAGTGTCTTAGGCCACTGGGGTACTGTGTAAACAGTATGACCAATACGAACTGTTGGAAGAGGTAAAAAAAAATGTATATTGGCACTGAGACATGCCCATGAAACGACACATTTTTTAAAAATTTTTTTGTTTGCACTTAAAATCAAAAAAAAGAAACTGTTTAGCAGAGGATGGTTTCGATCCATCGACCTCTGGGTTATGGGCCCAGCACGCTTCCGCTGCGCCACTCTGCTCTCAGCCACTTAAGAAAAGACTAGAACTCACAATCCATGGCTTAGGAGGCCAGTGTCTTAGGCCACTGGGGTACTGTGTAAACAGTATGACCAATACGAACTGTTGGAAGAGGTAAAAAAAAATGTATATTGGCACTGAGACATGCCCATGAAACGACACATTTTTTTAATTTTTTTGTTTGCACTTAAAATCTAAAAAGAAACTGTTTAGCAGAGGATGGTTTCGATCCATCGACCTCTGGGTTATGGGCCCAGCACGCTTCCGCTGCGCCACTCTGCTCTCAGCCACTTAAGAAAAGACTAGAACTCACAATCCATGGCTTAGGAGGCCAGTGTCTTAGGCCACTGGGGTACTGTGTAAACAGTATGACCAATACGAACTGTTGGAAGAGGTAAAAAAAAATGTATAATGGAACTGAGACATGCCCATGAAACGACACATTTTTAAAAAAAATGTTGTTCGCACTTAAAATCTAAAAAGAAAATGTTTAGCAGAGGATGGTTTCGATCCATCGACCTCTGGGTTATGGGCCCAGCACGCTTCCGCTGCGCCACTCTGCTCTCAGCCACTTAAGAAAAGACTAGAACTCACAATCCATGGCTTAGGAGGCCAGTGTCTTAGGCCACTGGGGTACTGTGTAAACAGTATGACCAATACGAACTGTTGGAAGAGGTAAAAAAAATGTATATTGGCACTGAGACATGCCCATGAAACGACACATTTTTAAAAAAAAATTTTGTTTGCACTTAAAATCTAAAAAGAAACTGTTTAGCAGAGGATGGTTTCGATCCATCGACCTCTGGGTTATGGGCCCAGCACGCTTCCGCTGCGCCACTCTGCTCTCAGCCACTTAAGAAAAGACTAGAACTCACAATCCATGGCTTAGGAGGCCAGTGTCTTAGGCCACTGGGGTACTGTTGACCAATACGAACTGTTGGAAGCAGTAAAAACAATGTATATGGATAGCACTGAGACATGCCCAAATGAAATTTTTTCTCATTTCTGTTTGCGTTTAAAATTTAAAAACAAACAGTTTAGCAGAGGATGGTTTCGATCCATCGACCTCTGGGTTATGGGCCCAGCACGCTTCCGCTGCGCCACTCTGCTCTCAGCCACTTAAGAAAAGACTAGAACTCACAATCCATGGCTTAGGAGGCCAGTGTCTTAGGCCACTGGGGTACTGTGTAAACAGTATGACCAATACGAACTGTTGGAAGAGGTAAAAAAAATGTATATTGGCACTGAGACATGCCCATGAAACGACACATTTTTAAAAAATTTTTTTGTTTGCACTTAAAATCTAAAAGAAAACTGTTTAGCAGAGGATGGTTTCGATCCATCGACCTCTGGGTTATGGGCCCAGCACGCTTCCGCTGCGCCACTCTGCTCTCAGCCACTTAAGAAAAGACTAACTCACAATCCATGGCTTAGGAGGCCAGTGTCTTAGGCCACTGGGGTACTGTGTAAACAGTATGACCAATACGAACTGTTGGAAGAGGTAAAAAAAATGTATATTGGCACTGAGACATGCCCATGAAACGACACATTTTTTAAAAATTTTTTTGTTTGCACTTAAAATCTAAAAAGAAACTGTTTAGCAGAGGATGGTTTCGATCCATCGACCTCTGGGTTATGGGCCCAGCACGCTTCCGCTGCGCCACTCTGCTCTCAGCCACTTAAGAAAAGACTAGAACTCACAATCCATGGCTTAGGAGGCCAGTGTCTTAGGCCACTGGGGTACTGTGTAAACAGTATGACCAATACGAACTGTTGGAAGAGGTCAAAAAAATGTATAATGGAACTGAGACATGCCCATGAAACGACACATTTAAAAAAATGTTGTTCGCACTTAAAATCTAAAAAGAAAATGTTTAGCAGAGGATGGTTTCGATCCATCGACCTCTGGGTTATGGGCCAGCACGCTTCCGCTGCGCCACTCTGCTCTCAGCCACTTAAGAAAAGACTAGAACTCACAATCCATGGCTTAGGAGGCCAGTGTCTTAGGCCACTGGGGTACTGTGTAAACAGTATGACCAATACGAACTGTTGGAAGAGGTAAAAAAAATGTATATTGGCACTGAGACATGCCCATGAAACGACACATTTTTTAATTTTTTTGTTTGCACTTAAAATCTAAAAAGAAACTGTTTAGCAGAGGATGGTTTCGATCCATCGACCTCTGGGTTATGGGCCCAGCACGCTTCCGCTGCGCCACTCTGCTCTCAGCCACTTAAGAAAAGACTAGAACTCACAATCCATGGCTTAGGAGGCCAGTGTCTTAGGCCACTGGGGTACTGTGTAAACAGTATGACCAATACGAACTGTTGGAAGAGGTAAAAAAAAATGTATATTGGCACTGAGACATGCCCATGAAACGACACATTTTAAAAAATTTTTTGTTCGCACTTAAAATCTAAAAAGAAACTGTTTAGCAGAGGATGGGCAAATCCATGGTTTCGATCCATCGACCTCTGGGTTATGGGCACAGCACGCTTCCGCTGCGCCACTATGCTTCCTTCCACCCCAGGTGGGACTTGAACCCACAATCCCTGGCTTAGAAGGCCAGTGCCTTATCCATTAGGCCACTGGGGCACTGTTTACCTTCTGCAAACAGTACGAACTGATAGAAGCAGTAAAAACAATGTGTACTGGATAGCACTGAGAGACGCAAATGAAATTTAGCTTTCTCATTTCTGTTTGCGTTTCATTTTTAAAAACAAACAGTTTAGCAGAGGATGGTTTCAATCCATCGACCTCTGGGTTATGGGCCCAGCACGCTTCCGCTGCGCCACTCTGCTCTCAGCCACTTAAGAAAAGACTAGAACTCACAATCCATGGCTTAGGAGGCCAGTGTCTTAGGCCACTGGGGTACTGTGTAAACAGTATGACCAATACGAACTGTTGGAAGAGGTAAAAAAATGTATATTGGCACTGAGACATGCCCATGAAACGACACATTTTTAAAAAAATTTTGTTCGCACTTAAAATCTAAAAAGAAACTGTTTAGCAGAGGATGGTTTCGATCCATCGACCTCTGGGTTATGGGCCCAGCACGCTTCCGCTGCGCCACTCTGCTCTCAGCCACTTAAGAAAAGACTAGAACTCACAATCCATGGCTTAGGAGGCCAGTGTCTTAGGCCACTGGGGTACTGTGTAAACAGTATGACCAATACGAACTGTTGGAAGAGGTAAAAAAAAATGTATATTGGCACTGAGACATGCCCATGAAACGACACATTTTAAAAAATTTTTTTGTTTGCACTTAAAATCTAAAAAGAAACTGTTTAGCAGAGGATGGTTTCGATCCATCGACCTCTGGGTTATGGGCCCAGCACGCTTCCGCTGCGCCACTCTGCTCTCAGCCACTTAAGAAAAGACTAGAACTCACAATCCATGGCTTAGGAGGCCAGTGTCTTAGGCCACTGGGGTACTGTGTAAACAGTATGACCAATACGAACTGTTGGAAGAGTAAAAAAAAAAAATGTATAATGGAACTGAGACATGCCCATGAAACGACACATTTTTAAAAAAAATGTTGTTCGCACTTAAAATCTAAAAAGAAACTGTTTAGCAGAGGATGGTTTCGATCCATCGACCTCTGGGTTATGGGCCCAGCACGCTTCCGCTGCGCCACTCTGCTCTCAGCCACTTAAGAAAAGACTAGAACTCACAATCCATGGCTTAGGAGGCCAGTGTCTTAGGCCACTGGGGTACTGTGTAAACAGTATGACCAATACGAACTGTTGGAAGAGGTCAAAAAAATGTATAATGGAACTGAGACATGCCCATGAAACGACACATTTTTAAAAAAAAAATGTTGTTCGCACTTAAAATCTAAAAAGAAACTGTTTAGCAGAGGATGGTTTCGATCCATCGACCTCTGGGTTATGGGCCCAGCACGCTTCCGCTGCGCCACTCTGCTCTCAGCCACTTAAGAAAAGACGGGACTAGAACTCACAATCCATGGCTTAGGAGGCCAGTGTCTTAGGCCACTGGGGTACTGTGTAAACAGTATGACCAATACGAACTGTTGGAAGAGGTAAAAAAATGTATATTGGCACTGAGACATGCCCATGAAACGACACATTTTAAAAAATTTTTTTGTTTGCACTTAAAATCTAAAAAGAAACTGTTTAGCAGAGGATGGTTTCGATCCATCGACCTCTGGGTTATGGGCCCAGCACGCTTCCGCTGCGCCACTCTGCTCTCAGCCACTTAAGAAAAGACTAGAACTCACAATCCATGGCTTAGGAGGCCAGTGTCTTAGGCCACTGGGGTACTGTGTAAACAGTATGACCAATACGAACTGTTGGAAGAGGTAAAAAAAATGTATATTGGCACTGAGACATGCCCATGAAACGACACATTTTTTAAAAAAAAATTTTGTTCGCACTTAAAATCTAAAAAGAAACTGTTTAGCAGAGGATGGTTTCGATCCATCGACCTCTGTTATGGGCCCCCAGCACTTCCGCTGCGCCACTCTGCTCTCAGCCACTTAAAGAAAAGACTAGAACTCACAATCCATGGCTTAGGAGGCCAGTGTCTTAGGCCACTGGGGTACTGTGTAAACAGTATGACCAATACGAACTGTTGGAAGAGGTAAAAAAATGTATATTGGCACTGAGACATGCCCATGAAACGACACATTTTTTTTTTTTTTGTTTGCACTTAAAATCTAAAAAGAAACTGTTTAGCAGAGGATGGTTTCGATCCATCGACCTCTGGGTTATGGGCCCAGCACGCTTCCGCTGCGCCACTCTGCTCTCAGCCACTTAAGAAAAGACTAGAACTCACAATCCATGGCTTAGGAGGCCAGTGTCTTAGGCCACTGGGGTACTGTGTAAACAGTATGACCAATACGAACTGTTGGAAGAGGTAAAAAAAATGTATAATGGAACTGAGACATGCCCATGAAACGACACATTTTTTAAAAAATGTTGTTCGCACTTAAAATCTAAAAAGAAACTGTTTAGCAGAGGATGGTTTCGATCCATCGACCTCTGGGTTATGGGCCCAGCACGCTTCCGCTGCGCCACTCTGCTCTCAGCAACTTAAGAAAAGACTAGAACTCACAATCCATGGCTTAGGAGGCCAGTGTCTTAGGCCACTGGGGTACTGTGTAAACAGTATGACCAATACGAACTGTTGGAAGAGGTAAAAAAAAATGTATAATGGAACTGAGACATGCCCATGAAACGACACATTTAAAAAAAATGTTGTTCGCACTTAAAATCTAAAAAGAAACTGTTTAGCAGAGGATGGTTTCGATCCATCGACCTCTGGGTTATGGGCCCAGCACGCTTCCGCTGCGCCACTCTGCTCTCAGCCACTTAAGAAAAGACTAGAACTCACAATCCATGGCTTAGGAGGCCAGTGTCTTAGGCCACTGGGGTACTGTGTAAACAGTATGACCAATACGAACTGTTGGAAGAGGTAAAAAAAATGTATATTGGCACTGAGACATGCCCATGAAACGACCCATTTTTTAAAAATTTTGTTCGTACTTAAAATCTAAAAAGAAACTGTTCAGCAGAGGATGGTTTCGATCCATCGACCTCTGGGTTATGGGCACAGCACACTTCCGCTGCGCCACTATGCTTCCTTCCACCCCAGGTGGGACTTGAACCCACAATCCCTGGCTTAGAAGGCCAGTGCCTTATCCATTAGGCCACTGGGGCACTGTTTACCTTCTGCAAACAGTACGAACTGATAGAAGCAGTAAAAACAATGTGTACTGGATAGCACTGAGAGACGTAAAAAAAATGAAATTTAGACTTTTCATTTCTGTTTGCGTTTCATTTTTAAAAACAAACAGTTTAGCAGAGGATGGTTTCGATCCATCGACCTCTGGGTTATGGGCCCAGCACGCTTCCGCTGCGCCACTCTGCTCTCAGCCACTTAACAAAAGACTAGAACTCACAATCCATGGCTTAGGAGGCCAGTGTCTTAGGCCACTGGTGTACTGTGTAAACAGTATGACCAATACGAACTGTTGGAAGAGGTAAAAAAATGTATATTGGCACTGAGACATGCCCATGAAACGACACATTTTTTTTTTTTTTTTGCACTTAAAATCTAAAAGATAACTATTTAGCAGAGGATGGTTTCGATCCATCGACCTTTGGGTTATGGGCACAGCACGCTTCCTCTGTGCCACTCTGCTCTCAGCCACTTAAGAAAAGACTAGAACTCACAATCCATGGCTTAGGAGGCCAGTGTCTTAGGCCACTGGGGTACTGTGTAAACAGTATGACCAATACGAACTGTTGGAAGAGGTCAAAAAAATGTATAATGGAACTGAGACATGCCCATGAAACGACACATTTTTAAAAAAAATGTTGTTCGCACTTAAAATCTAAAAAGAAACTGTTTAGCAGAGGATGGTTTCGATCCATCGACCTCTGGGTTATGGGCCCAGCACGCTTCCGCTGCGCCACTCTGCTCTCAGCACTTAAGAAAAGACTAGAACTCACAATCCATGGCTTAGGAGGCCAGTGTCTTAGGCCACTGGGGTACTGTGTAAACAGTATGACCAATACGAACTGTTGGAAGAGGTAAAAAAAAATGTATATTGGCACTGAGACATGCCCATGAAACGACACATTTAAAAAAAATGTTGTTCGCACTTAAAATCTAAAAAGAAACTGTTTAGCAGAGGATGGTTTCGATCCATCGACCTCTGGGTTATGGGCCCAGCAGCACGCTTCCGCTGCGCCACTCTGCTTCCTTCACCCCAGATGGGACTTGAACCCACAATCCCTGGCTTAGGAGGCCAGTGCCTTATCCATTAGGCCACTGGGGCACTGTTTACCTGCTGCAAACAGTACGAACTGATAGAAGCAGTAAAAACAATGTGTACTGGATAGCACTGAGAGACGCAAATGAAATTTAGCTTTCTCATTTCTGTTTGCGTTTCATTTTTAAAAACAAACAGTTTAGCAGAGGATGGTTTCAATCCATCGACCTCTGGGTTATGGGCCCAGCACGCTTCCGCTGCGCCACTCTGCTCTCAGCCACTTAAGAAAAGACTAGAACTCACAATCCATGGCTTAGGAGGCCAGTGTCTTAGGCCACTGGGGTACTGTGTAAACAGTATGACCAATACGAACTGTTGGAAGAGGTAAAAAAAATGTATATTGGCACTGAGACATGCCCATGAAACGACACATTTTTAAAAATTTTTTTGTTTGCACTTAAAATCTAAAAAGAAACTGTTTAGCAGAGGATGGTTTCGATCCATCGACCTCTGGGTTATGGGCCCAGCACGCTTCCGCTGCGCCACTCTGCTCTCAGCCACTTAAGAAAAGACTAGAACTCACAATCCATGGCTTAGGAGGCCAGTGTCTTAGGCCACTGGGGTACTGTGTAAACAGTATGACCAATACGAACTGTTGGAAGAGGTAAAAAAAATGTATATTGGCACTGAGACATGCCCATGAAACGACACATTTTTTTTTTTTTTTTTTTTGCATAAAAATCTAAAAAGAAACTGTTTAGCAGAGGATGGTTTCGATCCATCGACCTCTGGGTTATGGGCCCAGCACGCTTCCGCTGCGCCACTCTGCTCTCAGCCACTTAAGAAAAGACTAGAACTCACAATCCATGGCTTAGGAGGCCAGTGTCTTAGGCCACTGGGGTACTGTGTAAACAGTATGACCAATACGAACTGTTGGAAGAGGTAAAAAAATGTATAATGGAACTGAGACATGCCCATGAAACGACACATTTTTAAAAAAAATGTTGTTGCACTTAAAATCTAAAAAGAAACTGTTTAGCAGAGGATGGTTTCGATCCATCGACCTCTGGGTTATGGGCCCAGCACGCTTCCGCTGCGCCACTCTGCTCTCAGCACTTAAGAAAAGACTAGAACTCACAATCCATGGCTTAGGAGGCCAGTGTCTTAGGCCACTGGGGTACTGTGTAAACAGTATGACCAATACGAACTGTTGGAAGAGGTAAAAAAATGTATAATGGAACTGAGACATGCCCATGAAACGACACATTTTTTAAAAATTTTGTTCGTACTTAAAATCTAAAAATCTAAAAAGAAAATGTTTAGCAGAGGATGGTTTCGATCCATCGACCTCTGGGTTATGGGCCCAGCACGCTTCCGCTGCGCCACTCTGCTCTCAGCCACTTAAGAAAAGACTAGAACTCACAATCCATGGCTTAGGAGGCCAGTGTCTTAGGCCACTGGGGTACTGTGTAAACAGTATGACCAATACGAACTGTTGGAAGAGGTAAAAAAAATGTATATTGGCACTGAGACATGCCCATGAAACGACACATTTTTTAATTTCTTTTGTTTGCACTTAAAATCTAAAAAGAAACTGTTTAGCAGAGGATGGTTTCGATCCATCGACCTCTGGGTTATGGGCCCAGCACGCTTCCGCTGCGCCACTCTGCTCTCAGCCACTTAAGAAAAGACTAGAACTCACAATCCATGGCTTAGGAGGCCAGTGTCTTAGGCCACTGGGGTACTGTGTAAACAGTATGACCAATACGAACTGTTGGAAGAGGTAAAAAAATGTATATTGGCACTGAGACATGCCCATGAAACGACACATTTTTAAAAAAAAAATTTTGTTTGCACTTAAAATCTAAAAAGAAACTGTTTAGCAGAGGATGGTTTCGATCCATCGACCTCTGGGTTATGGGCCCAGCACGCTTCCGCTGCGCCACTCTGCTCTCAGGCACTTAGAAAAAGACTAGAACTCACAATCCATGGCTTAGGAGGCCAGTGTCTTAGGCCACTGGGGTACTGTGTAAACAGTATGACCAATACGAACTGTTGGAAGAGGTAAAAAAAATGTATATTGGCACTGAGACATGCCCATGAAACGACATTTTTTAAAAAAATTTTGTTCGCACTTAAAATCTAAAAAGAAACTGTTTAGCAGAGGATGGTTTCGATCCATCGACCTCTGGGTTATGGGCCCAGCACGCTTCCGCTGCGCCACTCTGCTTCCTTCCACCCCAGGTGGGACTTGAACCCACAATCCCTGGCTTAGGAGGCCAGTGCCTTATCCATTAGGCCACTGGGGCACTGTTTACCTTCTGCAAACAGTACGAACTGATAGAAGCAGTAAAAACAATGTGTACTGGATAGCACTGAGAGACGCAAATGAAATTTAGCTTTCTCATTTCTGTTTGCGTTTCATTTTTAAAAACAAACAGTTTAGCAGAGGATGGTTTCGATCCATCGACCTCTGGGTTATGGGCCCAGCACGCTTCCGCTGCGCCACTCTGCTCTCAGCCACTTAAGAAAAGACTAGAACTCACAATCCATGGCTTAGGAGGCCAGTGTCTTAGGCCACTGGGGTACTGTGTAAACAGTATGACCAATACGAACTGTTGGAAGAGGTAAAAAAAAATGTATATTGGCACTGAGACATGCCCATGAAACGACACATTTTTAAAATTTTTTTGTTTGCACTTAAAATCTAAAAAGAAACTGTTTAGCAGAGGATGGTTTCGATCCATCGACCTCTGGGCCCAGCACGCTTCCGCTGCGCCACTCTGCTCTCAGCCACTTAAGAAAAGACTAGAACTCACAATCCATGGCTTAGGAGGCCAGTGTCTTAGGCCACTGGGGTACTGTGTAAACAGTATGACCAATACGAACTGTTGGAAGAGGTCAAAAAAATGTATAATGGAACTGAGACATGCCCATGAAACGACACATTTTAAAAAAAATGTTGTTCGCACTTAAAATCTAAAAAGAAATTGTTTAGCAGAGGATGGTTTCGATCCATCGACCTCTGGGTTATGGGCCCAGCACGCTTCCGCTGCGCCACTCTGCTCTCAGCACTTAAGAAAAGACTAGAACTCACAATCCATGGCTTAGGAGGCCAGTGTCTTAGGCCACTGGGGTACTGTGTAAACAGTATGACCAATACGAACTGTTGGAAGAGGTAAAAAAAAATGTATATTGGCACTGAGACATGCCCATGAAACGACACATTTTAAAAAAAATGTTGTTCGCACTTAAAATCTAAAATCTAAAAAGAAACTGTTTAGCAGAGGATGGTTTCGATCCATCGACCTCTGGGTTATGGGCCCAGCACGCTTCCGCTGCGATGCTTCAGCCCTTCCACCCCAGATGGGACTTGAACCCACAATCCCTGGCTTAGGAGGCCAGTGCCTTATCCATTAGGCCACTGGGGCACTGTTTACCTGCTGCAAACAGTACGAACTGATAGAAGCAGTAAAAACAATGTGTACTGGATAGCACTGAGAGACCAAATGAAATTTAGCTTTCTCATTTCTGTTTGTTTCATTTTTAAAAACAAACAGTTTAGCAGAGGATGGTTTCGATCCATCGACCTCTGGGTTATGGGCCCAGCACGCTTCCGCTGCGCCACTCTGCTCTCAGCCACTTAACAAAAGACTAGAACTCAATCCATGGCTTAGGAGGCCAGTGTCTTAGGCCACTGGGGTACTGTGTAAACAGTATGACCAATACGAACTGTTGGAAGAGGTAAAAAAAATGTATAATGGAACTGAGACATGCCCATGAAACGACACATTTTTAAAAAATTTTGTTGTTGCACTTAAAATCTAAAAAGAAACTGTTTAGCAGAGGATGGTTTCGATCCATCGACCTCTGGGTTATGGGCCCAGCACGCTTCCGCTGCGCCACTCTGCTCTCAGCAACTTAAGAAAAGACTAGAACTCACAATCCATGGCTTAGGAGGCCAGTGTCTTAGGCCACTGGGGTACTGTGTAAACAGTATGACCAATACGAACTGTTGGAAGAGGTCAAAAAAATGTATAATGGAACTGAGACATGCCCATGAAACGACACATTTTTTAAAAATGTTGTTCGCACTTAAAATCTAAAAAGAAACTGTTTAGCAGAGGATGGTTTCGATCCATCGACCTCTGGGTTATGGGCCCAGCACGCTTCCGCTGCGCCACTCTGCTCTCAGCCACTTAGAAAAGACTAGAACTCACAATCCATGGCTTAGGAGGCCAGTGTCTTAGGCCACTGGGGTACTGTGTAAACAGTATGACCAATACGAACTGTTGGAAGAGGTAAAAAAAAAAAATGTATATTGGCACTGAGACATGCCCATGAAACGACACATTTTAAAAAAAATTTTGTTGCACTTAAAATCTAAAAAGAAACTGTTTAGCAGAGGATGGTTTCGATCCATCGACCTCTGGGTTATGGGCCCAGCACGCTTCCGCTGCGCCACTCTGCTTCACCCCAGAAAAGACTTGAACCCACAATCCCTGGCTTAGGAGGCCAGTGCCTTATCCATTAGGCCACTGGGGCACTGTTTACCTGCTGCAAACAGTACGAACTGATTAAAAACAATGTGTACTGGATAGCACTCAAATGAAATTTAGCTTTCTCATTTCTGTTTGCGTTTCATTTTAAAAAAAAACAGTTTAGCAGAGGATGGTTTCGATCCATCGACCTCTGGGTTATGGGCCCAGCACGCTTCCGCTGCGCCACTCTGCTCTCAGCCCTTAAGAAAAGACTAGAACTCACAATCCATGGCTTAGGAGGCCAGTGTCTTAGGCCACTGGGGTACTGTGTAAACAGTATGACCAATACGAACTGTTGGAAGAGGTAAAAAAATGTATATTGGCACTGAGACATGCCCATGAAACGACACATTTTTAAAAAAATTTTTTGTTTGCACTTAAAATCTAAAAAGAAACTGTTCAGCAGAAGATGGTTTCGATCCATCGACCTCTGGGTTATGGGCCCAGCACGCTTCCGCTGCGCCACTCTGCTCTCAGCCACTTAAGAAAAGACTAGAACTCACAATCCATGGCTTAGGAGGCCAGTGTCTTAGGCCACTGGGGTACTGTGTAAACAGTATGACCAATACGAACTGTTGGAAGAGGTAAAAAAATGTATAATGGAACTGAGACATGCCCATGAAACGACACATTTTTAAAAAAAATTTGTTCGCACTTAAAATCTAAAAAGAAACTGTTTAGCAGAGGATGGTTTCGATCCATCGACCTCTGGGTTATGGGCCCAGCACGCTTCCGCTGCGCCACTCTGCTCTCAGCCACCAATGAAAAGACTAGAACACCCCAGATGGGACTTGAACCCACAATCCCTGGCTTAGGAGGCCAGTGCCTTATCCATTAGGCCACTGGGGCACTGTTTACCTCTGCAAACAGTACAAACTGATAGAAGCAGTAAAAACAATGTGTACTGGATAGCAAGAGAAAAAATGATAATGGCACTGAGACATTCACATTTTTTTCTGTTTGCGTTTAAATTTTTAAAAACAAACAGTTTAGCAGAGGATGGTTTCGATCCATCGACCTCTGGGTTATGGGCCCAGCACGCTTCCGCTGCGCCACTCTGCTCTCAGCCACTTAAGAAAAGACTAGAACTCACAATCCATGGCTTAGGAGGCCAGTGTCTTAGGCCACTGGGGTACTGTGTAAACAGTATGACCAATACGAACTGTTGGAAGAGGTAAAAAAATGTATATTGGCACTGAGACATGCCCATGAAACGACACATTTTTTAAAAATTTTGTTTGCACTTAAAATCTAAAAAGAAACTGTTTAGCAGAGGATGGTTTCGATCCATCGACCTCTGGGTTATGGGCCCAGCACGCTTCCGCTGCGCCACTCTGCTCTCAGCCACTTAAGAAAAGACTAGAACTCACAATCCATGGCTTAGGAGGCCAGTGTCTTAGGCCACTGGGGTACTGTGTAAACAGTATGACCAATACGAACTGTTGGAAGAGGTAAAAAAAATGTATATTGGCACTGAGACATGCCCATGAAACGACACATTTTTTTAAAAATTTTTTGTTTTGCACTTAAAATCTAAAAAAAAGAAACTGTTTAGCAGAGGATGGTTTCGATCCATCGACCTCTGGGTTATGGGCCCAGCACGCTTCCGCTGCGCCACTCTGCTCTCAGCCACTTCAGGCAAGAAAAGACTAGAACTCACAATCCATGGCTTAGGAGGCCAGTGTCTTAGGGCCACTGGGGTACTGTGTAAACAGTATGACCAATACGAACTGTTGGAAGAGGTCAAAAATGTATAATGGAACTGAGACATGCCCATGAAACGACACATTTTTAAAAAAAATGTTGTTCGCACTTAAAATCTAAAAAGAAACTGTTTAGCAGAGGATGGTTTCGATCCATCGACCTCTGGGTTATGGGCCCAGCACGCTTCCGCTGCGCCACTCTGCTCTCAGCACTTAAGAAAAGACTAGAACTCACAATCCATGGCTTAGGAGGCCAGTGTCTTAGGCCACTGGGGTACTGTGTAAACAGTATGACCAATACGAACTGTTGGAAGAGGTAAAAAAAAAATGTATATTGGCACTGAGACATGCCCATGAAAACGACATTTAAAAAAAAATTTTTGTTGCACTTAAAATCTAAAAAGAAACTGTTTAGCAGAGGATGGTTTCGATCCATCGACCTCTGGGTTATGGGCCCAGCACGCTTCCGCTGCGCCACTCTGCTTCCTTCCACCCCAGATGGGACTTGAACCCACAATCCCTGGCTTAGGAGGCCAGTGCCTTAGGCCACTGGGGCACTGTTTACCTTCTGCAAACAGTACGAACTGATAGAAGCAGTAAAAACAATGTGTACTGGATAGCACTGAGAGACGCAAATGAAATTTAGCTTTCTCATTTCTGTTTGCGTTTCATTTTTAAAAACAAACAGTTTAGCAGAGGATGGTTTCAATCCATCGACCTCTGGGTTATGGGCCCAGCACGCTTCCGCTGCGCCACTCTGCTCTCAGCCACTTAGAAAAGACTAGAACTCACAATCCATGGCTTAGGAGGCCAGTGTCTTAGGCCACTGGGGTACTGTGTAAACAGTATGACCAATACGAACTGTTGGAAGAGGTAAAAAAAATGTATATTGGCACTGAGACATGCCCATGAAACGACACATTTTTTAAAAATTTTGTTCGCACTTAAAATCTAAAAGAAACTGTTTAGCAGAGGATGGTTTCGATCCATCGACCTCTGGGTTATGGGCCCAGCACGCTTCCGCTGCGCCACTCTGCTCTCAGCCACTTAAGAAAAGACTAGAACTCACAATCCATGGCTTAGGAGGCCAGTGTCTTAGGCCACTGGGGTACTGTGTAAACAGTATGACCAATACGAACTGTTGGAAGAGGTAAAAAAAATGTATATTGGCACTGAGACATGCCCATGAAACGACACATTTTTAAAAAAAAAATTTTGTTTGCACTTAAAATCTAAAAAGAAACTGTTTAGCAGAGGATGGTTTCGATCCATCGACCTCTGGGTTATGGGCCCAGCACGCTTCCGCTGCGCCACTCTGCTCTCAGCCACTTAAGAAAAGACTAGAACTCACAATCCATGGCTTAGGAGGCCAGTGTCTTAGGCCACTGGGGTACTGTGTAAACAGTATGACCAATACGAACTGTTGGAAGAGGTCAAAAAAATGTATAATGGAACTGAGACATGCCCATGAAACGACACATTTTTAAAAAAATGTTGTTCGCACTTAAAATCTAAAAAGAAAATGTTTAGCAGAGGATGGTTTCATCCATCGACCTCTGGGTTATGGGCCCAGCACGCTTCCGCTGCGCCACTCTGCTCTCAGCACTTAAGAAAAGACTAGAACTCACAATCCATGGCTTAGGAGGCCAGTGTCTTAGGCCACTGGGGTACTGTGTAAACAGTATGACCAATACGAACTGTTGGAAGAGTAAAAAAAATGTATATTGGCACTGAGACATGCCCATGAAACGACACATTTTTTAAAAATTTTGTTTGCACTTAAAATCTAAAAAGAAACTGTTTAGCAGAGGATGGTTTCGATCCATCGACCTCTGGGTTATGGGCCCAGCACGCTTCCGCTGCGCCACTCTGCTCTCAGCCACTTAAGAAAAGACTAGAACTCACAATCCATGGCTTAGGAGGCCAGTGTCTTAGGCCACTGGGGTACTGTGTAAACAGTATGACCAATACGAACTGTTGGAAGAGGTTAAAAAAAATGTATATTGGCACTGAGACATGCCCATGAAACGACATTTTTTTAAATTTTGTTCGTACTTAAAATCTAAAAAGAAACTGTTCAGCAGAGGATGGTTTCGATCCATCGACCTCTGGGTTATGGGCCCAGCACGCTTCCGCTGCGCCACTCTGCTTCCTTCCACCCCAGATGGGACTTGAACCCACAATCCCTGGCTTAGGAGGCCAGTGTTATCCATTAGGCCACTGGGGCACTGTTTACCATCTGCAAACAGTACGAACTGATAGAAGCAGTAAAAACAATGTGTACTGGATAGCACTGAGAGACGCCCATGAAATTTAGCTTTCTCATTTCTGTTTGCGTTTCATTTTTAAAAACAAACAGTTTAGCAGAGGATGGTTTCAATCCATCGACCTCTGGGTTATGGGCCCAGCACGCTTCCGCTGCGCCACTCTGCTCTCAGCCACTTAAGAAAAGACTAGAACTCACAATCCATGGCTTAGGAGGCCAGTGTCTTAGGCCACTGGGGTACTGTGTAAACAGTATGACCAATACGAACTGTTGAAGAGGTAAAAAAATGTATAATGGAACTGAGACATGCCCATGAAACGACACATTTAAAAAAAATGTTGTTCGCACTTAAAATCTAAAAAGAAAATGTTTAGCAGAGGATGGTTTCGATCCATCGACCTCTGGGTTATGGGCCCAGCACGCTTCCGCTGCGCCACTCTGCTCTCAGCACTTAAGAAAAGACTAGAACTCACAATCCATGGCTTAGGAGGCCAGTGTCTTAGGCCACTGGGGTACTGTGTAAACAGTATGACCAATACGAACTGTTGGAAGAGGTAAAAAAAATGTATATTGGCACTGAGACATGCCCATGAAACGACACATTTTTTTATTTTTTTGTTTGCACTTAAAATCTAAAAAGAAACTGTTTAGCAGAGGATGGTTTCGATCCATCGACCTCTGGGTTATGGGCCCAGCACGCTTCCGCTGCGCCACTCTGCTCTCAGCCACTTAAGAAAAGACTAGAACTCACAATCCATGGCTTAGGAGGCCAGTGTCTTAGGCCACTGGGGTACTGTGTAAACAGTATGACCAATACGAACTGTTGGAAGAGGTCAAAAAAATGTATATTGGCACTGAGACATGCCCATGAAACGACACATTTTTAAAAAAAATTTGTTCGCACTTAAAATCTAAAAAGAAACTGAGCAGAGGATGGTTTCGATCCATCGACCTCTGGGTTATGGGCCCAGCACGCTTCCGCTGCGCCACTCTGCTTCCTTCCACCCCAGATGGGACTTGAACCCACAATCCCTGGTAAAAAAATTAAAGGCCAGTGCCTTATCCATTAGGCCACTGGGGCACTGTTTACCTCTGCAAAATACGAACTAAAAGTAAAAAAATGTGTTTAGCACTGAGAGGTAAAAAAATGAAATTGAGCATGCCCATTTCATTTCTGTTTGCGTTTCATTTTTAAAAACAAACAGTTTAGCAGAGGATGGTTTCGATCCATCGATCTCTGGGTTATGGGCCCAGCACGCTTCCGCTGCGCCACTCTGCTCTCAGCGACTTAAAAAAGACTAGAACTCACAATCCATGGCTTAGGAGGCCAGTGTCTTAGGCCACTGGGGTACTGTGTAAACAGTATGACCAATACGAACTGTTGGAAGAGGTAAAAAAATGTATATTGGCACTGAGACATGCCCATGAAACGACACATTTTTTAAAAAAATTTTTTGTTTGCACTTAAAATCTAAAAAGAAACTGTTTAGCAGAGGATGGTTTCGATCCATCGACCTCTGGGTTATGGGCCCAGCACGCTTCCGCTGCGCCACTCTGCTCTCAGCCACTTAAGAAAAGACTAGAACTCACAATCCATGGCTTAGGAGGCCAGTGTCTTAGGCCACTGGGGTACTGTGTAAACAGTATGACCAATACGAACTGTTGGAAGAGGTAAAAAAAAATGTATATTGGCACTGAGACATGCCCATGAAACGACACATTTTTTAAAAATTTTGTTTGCACTTAAAATCTAAAAAGAAACTGTTTAGCAGAGGATGGTTTCGATCCATCGACCTCTGGGTTATGGGCCCAGCACGCTTCCGCTGCGCCACTCTGCTCTCAGCCACTTAAGAAAAGACTAGAACTCACAATCCATGGCTTAGGAGGCCAGTGTCTTAGGCCACTGGGGTACTGTGTAAACAGTATGACCAATACGAACTGTTGGAAGAGGTAAAAAAAAATGTATAATGGAACTGAGACATGCCCATGAAACGACATTTTTTTAAAAAAATGTTGTTCGCACTTAAAATCTAAAAAGAAAATGTTTAGCAGAGGATGGTTTCGATCCATCGACCTCTGGGTTATGGGCCCAGCACGCTTCCGCTGCGCCACTCTGCTCTCAGCACTTAAGAAAAGACTAGAACTCACAATCCATGGCTTAGGAGGCCAGTGTCTTAGGCCACTGGGGTACTGTGTAAACAGTATGACCAATACGAACTGTTGGAAGAGGTAAAAAAAATGTATATTGGCACTGAGACATGCCCATGAAACGACACATTTTTTAAAAATTTTGTTTGCACTTAAAATCTAAAAAGAAACTGTTTAGCAGAGGATGGTTTCGATCCATCGACCTCTGGGTTATGGGCCCAGCACGCTTCCGCTGCGCCACTCTGCTCTCAGCCACTTAAGAAAAGACTAGAACTCACAATCCATGGCTTAGGAGGCCAGTGTCTTAGGCCACTGGGGTACTGTGTAAACAGTATGACCAATACGAACTGTTGGAAGAGGTAAAAAAAATGTATATGGAACTGAGACATGCCCATGAAACGACACATTTTAAAAAAAATTTTGTTGCACTTAAAATCTAAAAAGAAACTGTTTGCAGAGGATGGTTTCGATCCATCGACCTCTGGGTTATATTCCGCTGGCCACACTGATGGGACTTGAACCCACAATCCCTGGCTTAAAGGCCAGTGCCTTATCCATTAGGCCACTGGGGCACATGTTTACCTTCTGCAAACATACGAACTGATAGAAGCAGTAAAAACAATGTGTACTGGATAGCACTGAGAGACGCAAATGAAATTTAGCTTTCTCATTTCTGTTTGCGTTTCATTTTTAAAAACAAACAGTTTAGCAGAGGATGGTTTCGATCCATCGACCTCTGGGTTATGGGCCCAGCACGCTTCCGCTGCGCCACTCTGCTCTCAGCCACTTAAGAAAAGACTAGAACTCACAATCCATGGCTTAGGAGGCCAGTGTCTTAGGCCACTGGGGTACTGTGTAAACAGTATGACCAATACGAACTGTTGGAAGAGGTAAAAAAAATGTATAATGGAACTGAGACATGCCCATGAAACGACACATTTTTAAAAAATGTTGTTCGCACTTAAAATCTAAAAAGAAACTGTTTAGCAGAGGATGGTTTCGATCCATCGACCTCTGGGTTATGGGCCCAGCACGCTTCCGCTGCGCCACTCTGCTCTCAGCACTTAAGAAAAGACTAGAACTCACAATCCATGGCTTAGGAGGCCAGTGTCTTAGGCCACTAGGCCACTGGGGTACTGTGTAAACAGTATGACCAATACGAACTGTTGGAAGAGGTAAAAAAATGTATAATGGCACTGAGACATGCCCATGAAACGACACATTTTAAAAAATTTTTTTGTTTGCACTTAAAATCTAAAAAGAAACTGTTTAGCAGAGGATGGTTTCGATCCATCGACCTCTGGGTTATGGGCCCAGCACGCTTCCGCTGCGCCACTCTGCTCTCAGCCACTTAAGAAAAGACTAGAACTCACAATCCATGGCTTAGGAGGCCAGTGTCTTAGGCCACTGGGGTACTGTGTAAACAGTATGACCAATACGAACTGTTGGAAGAGGTAAAAAAAATGTATATTGGCACTGAGACATGCCCATGAAACGACACATTTTTAAAAAAATTTTGTTCGCACTTAAAATCTAAAAAGAAACTGTTTAGCAGAGGATGGTTTCGATCCATCGACCTCTGGGTTATGGGCCCAGCACGCTTCCGCTGCGCCACTCTGCTTCCTTCCACCCCAGATGGGACTTGAACCCACAATCCCTGGCTTAGGAGGCCAGTGCCTTATCCATTAGGCCACTGGGGCACTGTTTACCTGCTGCAAACAGTACGAACTGATAGAAGCAGTAAAAACAATGTGTACTGGATAGCACTGAGAGACGCAAATGAAAAGCTTTCTCATTTCTGTTTGCGTTTCAAAAAAAAACAGTTTAGCAGAGGATGGTTTCGATCCATCGACCTCTGGGTTATGGGCCCAGCACGCTTCCGCTGCGCCACTCTGCTCTCAGGCACTTAGAAAAAGACTAGAACTCACAATCCATGGCTTAGGAGGCCAGTGTCTTAGGCCACTGGGGTACTGTGTAAACAGTATGACCAATACGAACTGTTGGAAGAGGTAAAAAAATGTATATTGGCACTGAGACATGCCCATGAAACGACACATTTTTAAATTTTTTTGTTTGCACTTAAAATCTAAAAAAAACTGTTTAGCAGAGGATGGTTTCGATCCATGACCTCTGGGTTATGGGCCCAGCACGCTTCCGCTGCGCCACTCTGCTCTCAGCCACTTAAGAAAAGACTAGAACTCACAATCCATGGCTTAGGAGGCCAGTGTCTTAGGCCACTGGGGTACTGTGTAAACAGTATGACCAATACGAACTGTTGGAAGAGGTAAAAAAAATGTATATTGGCACTGAGACATGCCCATGAAACGACACATTTTTTAAATTTTTTTGTTTGCACTTAAAATCTAAAAAGAAACTGTTTAGCAGAGGATGGTTTCGATCCATCGACCTCTGGGTTATGGGCCCAGCACGCTTCCGCTGCGCCACTCTGCTCTCAGCCACTTAAGAAAAGACTAGAACTCACAATCCATGGCTTAGGAGGCCAGTGTCTTAGGCCACTGGGGTACTGTGTAAACAGTATGACCAATACGAACTGTTGGAAGAGGTAAAAAAAATGTATAATGGAACTGAGACATGCCCATGAAACGACACATTTTTAAAAATGTTGTTTCACTTAAAATCTAAAAAGAAACTGTTTAGCAGAGGATGGTTTCGATCCATCGACCTCTGGGTTATGGGCCCAGCACGCTTCCGCTGCGCCACTCTGCTCTCAGCACTTAAGAAAAGACTAGAACTCACAATCCATGGCTTAGGAGGCCAGTGTCTTAGGCCACTGGGGTACTGTGTAAACAGTATGACCAATACGAACTGTTGGAAGGGTCAAAAAAATGTATAATGGAACTGAGACATGCCCATGAAACGACATTTTAAAAAAAATGTTGTTCGCACTTAAAATCTAAAAAGAAACTGTTTAGCAGAGGATGGTTTCGATCCATCGACCTCTGGGTTATGGGCCCAGCACGCTTCCGCTGCGCCACTCTGCTCTCAGCCACTTAAGAAAAGACTAGAACTCACAATCCATGGCTTAGGAGGCCAGTGTCTTAGGCCACTGGGGTACTGTGTAAACAGTATGACCAATACGAACTGTTGGAAGAGGTAAAAAAAATGTATATTGGCACTGAGACATGCCCATGAAACGACACATTTTTTTAAAAATTTTGTTCGCACTTAAAATCTAAAAAGAAACTGTTTAGCAGAGGATGGTTTCGATCCATCGACCTCTGGGTTATGGGCCCAGCACGCTTCCGCTGCGCCACTCTGCTCTCAGCCACTTAAGAAAAGACTAGAACTCACAATCCATGGCTTAGGAGGCCAGTGTCTTAGGCCACTGGGGTACTGTGTAAACAGTATGACCAATACGAACTGTTGGAAGAGGTAAAAAAAATGTATATTGGCACTGAGACATGCCCATGAAACGACACATTTTAAAAAATTTTGTTCGCACTTAAAATCTAAAAAGAAACTGTTTAGCAGAGGATGGTTTCGATCCATCGACCTCTGGGTTATGGGCCCAGCACGCTTCCGCTGCGCCACTCTGCTTCCTTCCACCCCAGATGGGACTTGAACCCACAATCCCTGGCTTAGGAGGCCAGTGCCTTATCCATTAGGCCACTGGGGCACTGTTTACCTTCTGCAAACAGTACGAACTGATAGAAGCAGTAAAAACAATGTGTACTGGATAGCACTGAGAGACGCAAATGAAATTTAGCTTTCTCATTTCTGTTTGCGACACATTTTTCATTTTTAAAAACAAACAGTTTAGCAGAGGATGGTTTCAATCCATCGACCTCTGGGTTATGGGCCCAGCACGCTTCCGCTGCGCCACTCTGCTCTCAGCCACTTAAGAAAAGACTAGAACTCACAATCCATGGCTTAGGAGGCCAGTGTCTTAGGCCACTGGGGTACTGTGTAAACAGTATGACCAATACGAACTGTTGGAAGAGGTCAAAAAAATGTATAATGGAACTGAGACATGCCCATGAAACGACACATTTTTAAAAAAAATGTTGTTCGCACTTAAAATCTAAAAAGAAACTGTTTAGCAGAGGATGGTTTCGATCCATCGACCTCTGGGTTATGGGCCCAGCACGCTTCCGCTGCGCCACTCTGCTCTCAGCCACTTAAGAAAAGACTAGAACTCACAATCCATGGCTTAGGAGGCCAGTGTCTTAGGCCACTGGGGTACTGTGTAAACAGTATGACCAATACGAACTGTTGGAAGAGGTCAAAAAAATGTATATTGGCACTGAGACATGCCCATGAAACGACACATTTTTAAAAAAAATTTTGTTTGCACTTAAAATCTAAAAAGAAACTGTTTAGCAGAGGATGGTTTCGATCCATCGACCTCTGGGTTATGGGCCCAGCACGCTTCCGCTGCGCCACTCTGCTCTCAGCCACTTAAGAAAAGACTAGAACTCACAATCCATGGCTTAGGAGGCCAGTGTCTTAGGCCACTGGGGTACTGTGTAAACAGTATGACCAATACGAACTGTTGGAAGAGGTCAAAAAAATGTATAATGGAACTGAGACATGCCCATGAAACGACACATTTTTAAAAAAATGTTGTTCGCACTTAAAATCTAAAAAAACTGTTTAGCAGAGGATGGTTTCGATCCAACCTCTGGGTTAT
The DNA here is from genome assembly GCF_021184085.1 of Oncorhynchus gorbuscha. Lineage (NCBI taxonomy): Eukaryota > Metazoa > Chordata > Actinopteri > Salmoniformes > Salmonidae > Oncorhynchus > Oncorhynchus gorbuscha. The sequence goes on from NC_060187.1 coordinate 35,413,829, forward strand.
GGGCCCAGCACGCTTCCGCTGCGCCACTCTGCTCTCTTCCACCCCAGATGGGACTTGAACCCACAATCCCTGGCTTAGGAGGCCAGTGCCTTATCCATTAGGCCACTGGGGCACTGTTTACCTCTGCAAACAGTACAAACTGATAGAAGCAGTAAAAAAATGTGTACTTAGCACTGAGAGATGCAAATGAAATTTAGCTTTTCATTTCTGTTTGCGTTTCATTTTTAAAAACAAACAGTTTAGCAGAGGATGGTTTCGATCCATCGACCTCTGGGTTATGGGCCCAGCACGCTTCCGCTGCGCCACTCTGCTCTCAGCCACTTAAGAAAAGACTAGAACTCACAATCCATGGCTTAGGAGGCCAGTGTCTTAGGCCACTGGGGTACTGTGTAAACAGTATGACCAATACGAACTGTTGGAAGAGGTAAAAAAATGTATATTGGCACTGAGACATGCCCATGAAACGACACATTTTTTAAAAATTTTGTTCGCACTTAAAATCTAAAAAGAAACTGTTTAGCAGAGGATGGTTTCGATCCATCGACCTCTGGGTTATGGGCCCAGCACGCTTCCGCTGCGCCACTCTGCTCTCAGCCACTTAAGAAAAGACTAGAACTCACAATCCATGGCTTAGGAGGCCAGTGTCTTAGGCCACTGGGGTACTGTGTAAACAGTATGACCAATACGAACTGTTGGAAGAGGTAAAAAAAAAATGTATATTGGCACTGAGACATGCCCATGAAACGACACATTTTTTAAAAAAAATTTTGTTTGCACTTAAAATCTAAAAAGAAACTGTTTAGCAGAGGATGGTTTCGATCCATCGACCTCTGGGTTATGGGCCCAGCACGCTTCCGCTGCGCCACTCTGCTCTCAGCCACTTAAGAAAAGACTAGAACTCACAATCCATGGCTTAGGAGGCCAGTGTCTTAGGCCACTGGGGTACTGTGTAAACAGTATGACCAATACGAACTGTTGGAAGAGGTAAAAAAAATGTATAATGGAACTGAGACATGCCCATGAAACGACACATTTTTAAAAAAATGTTGTTCGCACTTAAAATCTAAAAAGAAACTGTTTAGCAGAGGATGGTTTCGATCCATCGACCTCTGGGTTATGGGCCCAGCACCAGCACGCCACTCTGCTCTCCGCTGCGCCACTCTGCTTTCAGCCACTTATGGAAAAGACTAGAACTCACAATCCATGGCTTAGGAGGCCAGTGTCTTATCCAAAAAAAATGTATTGGAACTAGGCCACTGGGGTACTGTGTAAACAGTATGACCAATACGAACTGTTGGAAGAGTAAAAAAAATGTTGGCACTGAGACATGCCCATGAAACGACATTTTTTAAAAAAATGTTGTTTGCACTTAAAATCTAAAAACAAACTGTTTAGCAGAGGATGGTTTCGATCCATCGACCTCTGGGTTATGGGCCCAGCACGCTTCCGCTGCGCCACTCTGCTCTCAGCACTTAAGAAAAGACTAGAACTCACAATCCATGGCTTAGGAGGCCAGTGTCTTAGGCCACTGGGGTACTGTGTAAACAGTATGACCAATACGAACTGTTGGAAGAGGTCAAAAAAATGTATATTAGCACTGAGACAAGCCCATGAAACGACACATTTAAAAAAAAATTTGTTCACACTTAAAATCTAAAAAGAAACTGTTTAGCAGAGGATGGTTTCGATCCAATTTTCCGCTGCGCCACTCTGCTCTAAAAGAAAAGACTAGAACTCACAATCCATTTAGGAGGCCAGAGGATGGTGAAATACGAACTGTTGGAAGAGGTAAAAAAATGTATATGGCACTGAGACATGCCCCAATCTGAACTTAAAATCTAAAAAGAAACTGTTTAGCAGAGGATGGCCCGATCCATCGACCTCTGGGTTATGGGCCCAGCACGCTTCCGCTGCGCCACTCTGCTCTCAGGCCACTTAAGAAAAGACTAGATCCATGGTCTTAAGAGGCCAGTGTCTTGGCCCTCTCTGAAAAACAATCCACAGTATGACCAACGAACTGTTGGAAGAGGTAAAAAAATGTATAATGGAACTGAGACATGCCCATGAAACGACACATTTTTAAAAATTTTTTTGCACTTAAAATCTAAAAAGAAACTGTTTAGCAGAGATGGTTTCGATCCATCGACCTCTGGGTTATGGGCCCAGCACGCTCCGCTGGCCACTCTGCTCTCAGCACTTAAGAAAAGGAGGCCAGTGTCTTAGGCCACTTACTGTGTAAACAGTATGACCAATACGAACTGTTGGAAGAGGTAAAAAAATGTATATTCACTGAGACATGCCCATGAAACACACACATTTTTTAAAAAATTTTGTTTGCACTTAAAATCTAAAAAGAAACTGTTTAGCAGAGGATGGTTTCGATCCATCGACCTCTGGGTTTGGGCCCAGCACGCTTCCGCTGCGCCACTCTGGCACTTGGAAAAGACTAGAACTCACAATCCATGGCTTAGGAGGCCAGTGTCTTAGGCCACTGGGGTACTGTGTAAACAGTATGACCAATACGAACTGTTGGAAGAGGTCAAAAAAATGTATAATGGAACTGAGACATGCCCATGAAACGACACATTTTTTAAAAAAAATTTTGTTTGCACTTAAAATCTAAAAAGAAACTGTTTGATCCATCGACCTAAAGCACTCTGCGCCACTCTGCTCTCAACTCACAATCCATGGCTTAGGAAAACTGTGTAAACAGTATGACCAATACGAACTGTTAAACTGTTTAGCAATCCATCGACCTGCTTCCGCTGCGCCACTCTGCTCTCAGGCACTTAGGAAAAGACTAGAACTCACAATCCATGGCTTAGGAGGCCAGTGTCTTAGGCCACTGGGGTACTGTGTAAACAGTAGAACTGTCACATGGCTGACACTAGAGAAACTGCAGAGGATGGCCAGTGTCTTAGGCCACTGGGGTACTGTGCACTTTTTTTAAAATCTAAAAGAAACAGATGGTTTCGATCCATCGACCTCCACTCTGCTCTCAGCCACTTAGGAAAAGACTGAACTCACTCTTAGGAGGCCAGTGTCTTAGGCCACTGGGGTACTGTTATGCCCATGGAAACTGTTTAGCAGAGGATGGTTTGATCCATCACTGAGCACGCTTCCGCTGCGCCACATGAACTCACCAGGCCACTGGGGTACTGTGTAAACAGTATGACCAATACGAACTGTTGGAAGAGGTAAAAAAAATGTATAAACTGAGACACACGACACATTTTTTAAAAAAATGTTGACTTCTTAAAACTACAACAATAACACTGACCTTTAGCAGAGGTCCTAAAATGGTTTAGCAGAGGATCGATGTCTGGGTTATGGGGACTCACAATCCATGGCTTGCCAGTGTCTTAGGCCACTGGGGTACTGTGTAAACAGTATGACCATCAACAACACGACACATTTTTGTTAAAACACTCTGGGTTATGGGCCCAGCACGCTTCCGCTGCGCCACTCTGCTCTCCACTTGAAACAAAAGACTAGAACTCACAATCCATGGCTTAGGAGGCCAGTGTCTTAGGCCACTGGGGTACTGTTGGAACGAACTGTTGGAAGAGGTCAAAAAAAATGAAACGACACATTTTTTTTAAAAAATGTTGTTTAAAATCTAAAAAGAAACTGTTTAGCAGAGGATGGTTTCAGATCCATCGACCTCTGGGTTATGGGCCCAGTCAAAAAATGTATAATGGAGGCCAGTGTCTTAGGCCACTGAGACATGCCCATGAAACTGAGACATGCACATTTTTAAAAAATTTTGTTTGCACTTAAAATCTAAAAAAAAAGACTAGAAACTGTTTAGCAGAGGATGGTCAATCCATACGATCCATCTCTGGGTTATGGGCCCAGCTGTTTAGCAGAGGATGGTTTCTGATCCATGAAACGGCTGCGCCACTCTGCTCTCAGCACTTAAGAAAAGACTAGAACTCACAATCCATGGCTTAGGAGGCCAGTGTCTTAGGCCACTGGGGTACTGTGTAAACAGTATGACCAATACGAACTGTTGGAAGAGGTCAAAAAAATGTATAATGGAACTGAGACATGCCCATGAAACGACACATTTTTAAAAAAAATGTTGTTCGCACTTAAAATCTAAAAAGAAACTGTTTAGCAGAGGATGGTTTCGATCCATCGACCTCTGGGTTATGGGCCCAGCACGCTTCCGCTGCGCCACTCTGCTCTCAGCCACTTAAGAAAAGACTAGAACTCACAATCCATGGCTTAGGAGGCCAGTGTCTTAGGCCACTGGGGTACTGTGTAAACAGTATGACCAATACGAACTGTTGGAAGAGGTAAAATAAATGTATATTGGCACTGAGACATGCCCATGAAACGACACATTTTTTAAATTTTTTGTTTGCACTTAAAATCTAAAAACTGTTTAGCAGAGGATGGTTTCGATCCATCGACCTCTGGGTTATGGGCCCAGCACGCTTCCGCTGCGCCACTCTGCTCTCAGGCACTTAGAAAAAGACTAGAACTCACAATCCATGGCTTAGGAGGCCAGTGTCTTAGGCCACTGGGGTACTGTGTAAACAGTATGACCAATACGAACTGTTGGAAGAGGTAAAAAAATGTATATTGGCACTGAGACATGCCCATGAAACGACACATTTTTAAAATTTTTTTTGTTTGCACTTAAAATCTAAAAAGAAACTGTTTAGCAGAGGATGGTTTCGATCCATCGACCTCTGGGTTATGGGCCCAGCACGCTTCCGCTGCGCCACTCTGCTCTCAGCCACTTAAGAAAAGACTAGAACTCACAATCCATGGCTTAGGAGGCCAGTGTCTTAGGCCACTGGGGTACTGTGTAAACAGTATGACCAATACGAACTGTTGGAAGAGGTCAAAAAAATGTATAATGGAACTGAGACATGCCCATGAAACGACACATTTTTTAAAAATGTTGTTCGCACTTAAAATCTAAAAAGAAACTGTTTAGCAGAGGATGGTTTCGATCCATCGACCTCTGGGTTATGGGCCCAGCACGCTTCCGCTGCGCCACTCTGCTCTCAGCCACTTAAGAAAAGACTAGAACTCACAATCCATGGCTTAGGAGGCCAGTGTCTTAGGCCACTGGGGTACTGTGTAAACAGTATGACCAATACGAACTGTTGGAAGAGGTAAAAAAATGTATATTGGCACTGAGACATGCCCATGAAACGACACATTTTTTAAATTTTTTGTTTGCACTTAAAATCTAAAAAGAAACTGTTTAGCAGAGGATGGTTTCGATCCATCGACCTCTGGGTTATGGGCCCAGCACGCTTCCGCTGCGCCACTCTGCTCTCAGCCACTTAAGAAAAGACTAGAACTCACAATCCATGGCTTAGGAGGCCAGTGTCTTAGGCCACTGGGGTACTGTGTAAACAGTAACCAATACGAACTGTTGGAAGAGGTAAAAAAAATGTATAATGGAACTGAGACATGCCCATGAAACGACACATTTTTAAAAAAAATGTTGTTCGCACTTAAAATCTAAAAAGAAACTGTTTAGCAGAGGATGGTTTCGATCCATCGACCTCTGGGTTATGGGCCCAGCACGCTTCCGCTGCGCCACTCTGCTTCCTTCCACCCCAGATGGGACTTGAACCCACAATCCCTGGCTTAGGAGGCCAGTGCCTTATCCATTAGGCCACTGGGGCACTGTTAAACTGCTGCAAAATACGAACTGTTAGAAGCAGTAAAAACAATGTGTATTAGCACTGAGAGACATGCAAATGAAATTTAGCTTTTCATTTCTGTTTTGTTTCATTTTTAAAAACAAACAGTTTAGCAGAGGATGGTTTCAATCCATCGACCTCTGGGTTATGGGCCCAGCACGCTTCCGCTGCGCCACTCTGCTCTCAGCCACTTAAGAAAAGACTAGAACTCACAATCCATGGCTTAGGAGGCCAGTGTCTTAGGCCACTGGGGTACTGTGTAAACAGTATGACCAATACGAACTGTTGGAAGAGGTAAAAAAATGTATATTGGCACTGAGACATGCCCATGAAACGACACATTTTTTTATATTTTTTGTTTGCACTTAAAATCTAAAAAGAAACTGTTTAGCAGAGGATGGTTTCGATCCATCGACCTCTGGGTTATGGGCCCAGCACGCTTCCGCTGCGCCACTCTGCTCTCAGCCACTTAAGAAAAGACTAGAACTCACAATCCATGGCTTAGGAGGCCAGTGTCTTAGGCCACTGGGGTACTGTGTAAACAGTATGACCAATACGAACTGTTGGAAGAGGTAAAAAAAATGTATATTGGCACTGAGACATGCCCATGAAACGACACATTTTAAAAAAATTTTTTTGTTTGCACTTAAAATCTAAAAAGAAACTGTTTAGCAGAGGATGGTTTCGATCCATCGACCTCTGGGTTATGGGCCAGCACGCTTCCGCTGCGCCACTCTGCTCTCAGCCACTTAAGAAAAGACTAGAACTCACAATCCATGGCTTAGGAGGCCAGTGTCTTAGGCCACTGGGGTACTGTGTAAACAGTATGACCAATACGAACTGTTGGAAGAGGTCAAAAAAATGTATAATGGAACTGAGACATGCCCATGAAACGACACATTTAAAAAAAATGTTGTTCGCACTTAAAATCTAAAAAGAAACTGTTTAGCAGAGGATGGTTTCGATCCATCGACCTCTGGGTTATGGGCCCAGCACGCTTCCGCTGCGCCACTCTGCTCTCAGCCACTTAAGAAAAGACTAGAACTCACAATCCATGGCTTAGGAGGCCAGTGTCTTAGGCCACTGGGGTACTGTGTAAACAGTATGACCAATACGAACTGTTGGAAGAGGTAAAAAAAATGTATAATGGAACTGAGACATGCCCATGAAACGACACATTTTTTAAAAAAATGTTGTTGCACTTAAAATCTAAAAAGAAACTGTTTAGCAGAGGATGGTTTCGATCCATCGACCTCTGGGTTATGGGCCCAGCACGCTTCCGCTGCGCCACTCTGCTCTCAGCACTTAAGAAAAGACTAGAACTCACAATCCATGGCTTAGGAGGCCAGTGTCTTAGGCCACTGGGGTACTGTGTAAACAGTATGACCAATACGAACTGTTGGAAGAGGTAAAAAAATGTATATTGGAACTGAGACATGCCCATGAAACGACACATTTTAAAAAAAATTTTGTTGCACTTAAAATCTAAAAAGAAACTGTTTAGCAGAGGATGGTTTCGATCCATCGACCTCTGGGTTATGGGCCCAGCACGCTTCCGCTGCGCCACTCTGCTCCTTCCACCCCAGATGGGACTTGAACTCACAATCCCTGGCTTAGGAGGCCAGTGCCTTATCCATTAGGCCACTGGGGCACTGTTAAACCTGCTGCAAACAGTACGAACTGATAGAAGCAGTAAAAAAATGTGTACTGGATAGCACTGAGAGACAAATGAAATTTAGCTTTCTCATTTCTGTTTGCGTTTCATTTTTAAAAACAAACAGTTTAGCAGAGGATGGTTTCGATCCATCGACCTCTGGGTTATGGGCCCAGCACGCTTCCGCTGCGCCACTCTGCTCTCAGCCACTTAAGAAAAGACTAGAACTCACAATCCATGGCTTAGGAGGCCAGTGTCTTAGGCCACTGGGGTACTGTGTAAACAGTATGACCAATACGAACTGTTGGAAGAGGTAAAAAAATGTATATTGGCACTGAGACATGCCCATGAAACGACACATTTTTAAATATTTTTTGTTTGCACTTAAAATCTAAAAAGAAACTGTTTAGCAGAGGATGGTTTCGATCCATCGACCTCTGGGTTATGGGCCCAGCACGCTTCCGCTGCGCCACTCTGCTCTCAGCCACTTAAGAAAAGACTAGAACTCACAATCCATGGCTTAGGAGGCCAGTGTCTTAGGCCACTGGGGTACTGTGTAAACAGTATGACCAATACGAACTGTTGGAAGAGGTAAAAAAAATGTATATTGGCACTGAGACATGCCCATGAAACGACACATTTTTAAAAAAATTTTTTGTTTGCACTTAAAATCTAAAAAGAAACTGTTTAGCAGAGGATGGTTTCGATCCATCGACCTCTGGGTTATGGGCCCAGCACGCTTCCGCTGCGCCACTCTGCTCTCAGCCACTTAGAAAAGACTAGAACTCACAATCCATGGCTTAGGAGGCCAGTGTCTTAGGCCACTGGGGTACTGTGTAAACAGTATGACCAATACGAACTGTTGGAAGAGGTAAAAAAAATGTATAATGGAACTGAGACATGCCCATGAAACGACACATTTTAAAAAAAATGTTGTTCGCACTTAAAATCTAAAAAGAAACTGTTTAGCAGAGGATGGTTTCGATCCATCGACCTCTGGGTTATGGGCCCAGCACGCTTCCGCTGCGCCACTCTGCTCTCAGCCACTTAAGAAAAGACTAGAACTCACAATCCATGGCTTAGGAGGCCAGTGTCTTAGGCCACTGGGGTACTGTGTAAACAGTATGACCAATACGAACTGTTGGATGAGGTAAAAAAATGTATATTGGCACTGAGACATGCCCATGAAACGACACATTTTTTTAAAAATTTTGTTTGCACTTAAAATCTAAAAAGAAACTGTTTAGCAGAGGATGGTTTCGATCCATCGACCTCTGGGTTATGGGCCCAGCACGCTTCCGCTGCGCCACTCTGCTCTCAGCCACTTAAGAAAAGACTAGAACTCACAATCCATGGCTTAGGAGGCCAGTGTCTTAGGCCACTGGGGTACTGTGTAAACAGTATGACCAATACGAACTGTTGGAAGAGGTAAAAAAAATGTATAATGGAACTGAGACATGCCCATGAAACGACACATTTAAAAAAATATTTTTGTTCGCACTTAAAATCTAAAAAGAAACTGTTTAGCAGAGGATGGTTTCGATCCATCGACCTCTGGGTTATGGGGCCCGCACGCTTCCGCTGCGCCACTCTGCTTCTTCCACCCCAGATGGGACTTGAACCCACAATCCCTGGCTTAGGAGGCCAGTGTTATCCATTAGGCCACTGGGGCACTGTTTAAACAGTCTGCAAACAGTACGAACTGATTGGAAGCAGTAAAAACAATGTGTACTGGATAGCACTGAGACATGCCCAAATGAAACGACACACAAAAAAAAATTTTGTTTGCACTTAAAATCTAAAAACAAACAGTTTAGCAGAGGATGGTTTCGATCCATCGACCTCTGGGTTATGGGCCCAGCACGCTTCCGCTGCGCCACTCTGCTCTCAGCCACTTAACAAAAGACTAGAACTCACAATCCATGGCTTAGGAGGCCAGTGTCTTAGGCCACTGGGGTACTGTGTAAACAGTATGACCTATACGAACTGTTGGAAGAGGTAAAAAAAATGTATATTGGCACTGAGACATGCCCATGAAACGACACATTTTTTAAAAAAAATTTTTGTTCGCACTTAAAATCTAAAAAGAAACTGTTTAGCAGAGGATGGTTTCGATCCATCGACCTCTGGGTTATGGGCCCAGCACGCTTCCGCTGCGCCACTCTGCTCTCAGCCACTTAAGAAAAGACTAGAACTCACAATCCATGGCTTAGGAGGCCAGTGTCTTAGGCCACTGGGGTACTGTGTAAACAGTATGACCAATACGAACTGTTGGAAGAGGTAAAAAAATGTATATTGGCACTGAGACATGCCCATGAAACGACACATTTTTTAAAAAATTTTGTTTGCACTTAAAATCTAAAAAGAAACTGTTTAGCAGAGGATGGTTTCGATCCATCGACCTCTGGGTTATGGGCCCAGCACGCTTCCGCTGCGCCACTCTGCTCTCAGCCACTTAAGAAAAGACTAGAACTCACAATCCATGGCTTAGGAGGCCAGTGTCTTAGGCCACTGGGGTACTGTGTAAACAGTATGACCAATACGAACTGTTGGAAGAGGTAAAAAAAATGTATAATGGAACTGAGACATGCCCATGAAACGACACATTTTAAAAAAATGTTGTTCGCACTTAAAATCTAAAAAGAAACTGTTTAGCAGAGGATGGTTTCGATCCATCGACCTCTGGGTTATGGGCCCAGCACGCTGCGCCACTCTGCTTCCGCTGACGAACCACTCCTGCTCTCAGCCACTTAACAAAAGACTAGAACTCACAATCCATGGCTTAGGAGGCCAGTGTCCTTAGGCCTCTGGGGTACTGGGCCCAAACAGTATGTCTTAGGCCCAATACGAACTGTTGGAAGAGGTAAAAAAATGTATATGGGCACTGAGACATGCCCATGAAAACACATTTTTTAAAAATTTTTTGTTGCACTTAAAATCTAAAAAGAAACTGTTTAGCAGAGGATGGTTTCGATCCATCGACCTCTGGGTTATGGGCCCAGCACGCTCCGCTGCGCCACTCTGCTCTCAGGCACTTAAGAAAAGACTAGAACTCACAATCCATGGCTTAGGAGGCCAGTGTCTTAGGCCACTGGGGTACTGTGTAAACAGTATGACCAATACGAACTGTTGGAAGGGGTCAAAAAAAAAATAATGGAACTGAGACATAAAATCCATGAAATGGGACACATTTTTTAAAAAAATGTTGTTGCACTTAAAATCGGGCACTGACTGTTTAGCAGAGGATGGTTTCGATCCATCGACCTCTGGGTTATGGGCCCAGCACGCTTCCGCTGCGCCACTCTGCTCTCAGCCACTTAACAAAAGACTAGAACTCACAATCCATGGCTTAGGAGGCCAGTGTCTTAGGCCACTGGGGTACTGTGTAAACAGTATGACCAATACGAACTGTTGTATGTATAATGGAACTGAGACATGCCCATGAAACGACACATTTAAAAAAATTTGTTGTTTGCACTTAAAATCTAAAAAGAAACTGTTTAGCAGAGGATGGTTTCGATCCATCGACCTCTGGGTTATGGGCCCATGCACGCTTCCTGCTGCGCCACTCTGCTCTCAGCACTTAGGAAAAGACTAGAACTCACAATCCATGGCTTAGGAGGCCATGTCTTAGGCCACTGGGGTACTGTGTAAACAGTATGACCAATACGAACTGTTGGAAGGTAAAAAAAATGTATAATGGCACTGAGACATGCCCATGAAACGACACATTTTTTTAAAATCTAAAAAGAAACTGTTTAGCAGAGGATGGTTTTCCATCGACCTTTCCGCTGCGCCACTCTGCTCTCAGGCACTTAAAATCTAGGAGGCCAGTGTCTTAGGCCAAAAATGACCAATACGAACTGTTGGAAGGGGTTTAGCAGAGGATGGTTTCGATCCATCGACCTCTGGGTTATGGGCCCAGCACCTTCCGCTGCGCCACTCTGCTCTCAGCCACTTAAGAAAAGACTAGAACTCACAATCCATGGCTTAGGAGGCCAGTGTCTTACCACTGGGGTACTGGTAACTGAGACATGCCCATGAAACACTCTGCTCTGACATCTAAAAGAAAGAAAAAGACTAGAACTCAATCCTATGAACTGTTAGGAAGACTGGTCAGTAAATAAATGTAAAAAAAATAATGGAACTGAGACATGCCCATGAAACGACACATTTTAAAAAAATGTTGTTCGCACTTAAAATCTAAAAAGAAACTGTTTCAGCAGAGGATGGTTTCGATCCATCGACCTCTGGGTTATGGGCCCAGCACGCTTCCGCTGCGCCACTCTGCTCTCAGCCACTTAGGAAAAGACTAGAACTCACAATCCATGGCTTAGGAGGCCAGTGTCTTAGGCCACTGGGGTACTGTGTAAACAGTACGAACTGTTGGAAGAGGTCAAAAAAATGTATAATGGCACTGAGACATGCCCATGAAACGACACATTTTTTAAAATTTTTTGTTGCACTTAAAATCTAAAAGAAACTGTTTAGCAGAGGATGGTTTCGATCCATCGACCTCTGGGTTATGGGCCCAGCACGCTTCCGCTGCGCCACTCTGCTCTCAGGCACTTAAAAAAACTAGAACTCACAATCCATGGCTTAGGAGGCCAGTGTCTTAGGCCACTGGGGTATGGTATGACCAATACGAACTGTTGGAAGGGGTCAAAAAATGTATAATGGAACTGAGACATGCCCATCGACGCACTTAAAATCTGAAACTGTTTAGCAGAGGATGGGTCGACCTCTGGGTTATGGGCCCAGCACGCTTCCGCTGCGCCACTCTGCTCTCAGGCACAGGAAAAGACTAGAACTCACAATCCAGAGGAGGCCAGTGTCTTAGGCCACTGGGGTACTGTGTAAACAGTAAAACGAACTGTTGGAAGAGGTAAAAAAAAAACTGTTGAAGACACATTTTTAAAAATTTTGGTAAAAAAGGATGCTTATCCCACTAGAACAACATTTTTTAACTGTGTAAACAGTTGTTCGCACTGTTAAAGGGGTAAAAAAATGTATAATTAAAGCACTTAAAATCTAAAAAGACTGAGCAAGGATGGTTTTCGACCTCTGGGTTATGGGCCCAGCACGCTTCCGCTGCGCCACTCTGCTCTCAGCCACTTAAGAAAAGACTAGAACTCACAATCCATGGCTTAGGAGGCCAGTGTCTTAGGCCATCAGTATGACCAATACGAACTGTTGGAAGAGGTAAAAAAATGTATAATGGAACTGAGACATGCCCATGAAACGACACATTTTTTAAAAAAAAATGTTGGGTTAAAATCTGAAACTGTTTAGCAGAGGATGGTTTCGATCCATCGACCTCTGGGTTATGGGCCCAGCACACTCCGCTGCGCCACTCTGCTCTCAGCCACTTAAGAAAAGACTAGAACTCACAATCCATGGCTTAGGAGGCCAGTGTCTTAGGCCACTGGGGTACTGTGTAAACAGTATGACCAATACGAACTGTTGGAAGGGGTCAAAAAAATGTATATATGGCACTGAGACATGCCCATGAAACGACACATTTAAAAAAATTTTGTTCGCACTTAAAATCTAAAAAGAAACTGTTTAGCAGAGGATGGTTTCGATCCATCGACCTCTGGGTTATGGGCCCAGCACGCTTCCGCTGCGCCACTCTGCTCTCAGCCACTTAAGAAAAGACTAGAACTCACAATCCATGGCTTAGGAGGCCAGTGTCTTAGGCCACTGGGGTACTGTGTAAACAGTATGACCAATACGAACTGTTGGAAGGGGTAAAAAAATGTATATGGAACTGAGACATGCCATGAAACGACACATTTTTAAAAAAAAATGTTGTTCGCACTTAAAATCTAAAAGAAACAGTTTAGCAGAGGATGGTTTCGATCCATCCATGCCTCAAGTTCTCACTGGGGTACTGTGAGTATGACCAATACGAACTGTTGGAAGGGTAAAAAAATGTATAATGGAACTGAGACATAACACGCTCATGGGCCCATCGACTCTGGGTTATGGGCCTCCGCTGCGCCACTCTGAACTCACAATCAGCTTAGGAGGCCAGTGTCTTAGGCCACTGGGGTACTGTGTAAACAGTATGACTTACGAACTGTTGGAAGAGGTAAAAAAATGTATATTGGCACTGAGACATGCCCATGAAACGACACATTTTTTTTTAAAATTTTGTTGCACTTAAAATCTAAAAAGAAAAAGACTAGAACTCACAATCCAACTCACAATACGAACTGTTGGAAGAGGTCAAAAAAATGGAGGCCAGTTAAAATCTAAAAAGGTTTAGCAGGATGGGATCCATCGACCTCTGGGTTATGGGCCCAGCACGCTTCCGCTGCGCCACTCTGCTCTCAGCCCTTAGAAAAGACTAGAACTCACAATCCATGGCTTAGGAGGCCAGTGTCTTAGGCCACTGGGGTACTGTGTAAACAGTATGACCAATACGAACTGTTGGAAGAGGTCAAAAAAATGTATAATGGAACTGAGACATGCCCTGAGACATTTTGCCCACTTAAAATGAAACTGTTTAGCAGAGGATGGTTTCGATCCATTTTTTGGGCCCAAAAACTCTGCTCTTTGACTAGAACTTTCCACTTAAAATCTAAAAAGAAACTGTTTCAAAAAAATGTATAATGGAACTGAGGATGGTTTTTAAAAATGTTGTTCACTTAAAATCGAAAAGAAACTGTTTCAGAGGATGGTTTCGATCCATCGACCTCTGGGTTATGGGCCCAGCACGCGCCACTGCGCCACTCTGCTCTCAGCCACTTAAGAAAAGACTAGAACTCACAATCCATGGCTTAGGAGGCCAGTGTCTTAGGCCACTGGGGTACTGTGTAAACAGTATGACCAATACGAACTGTTGGAAGAGGTCAAAAAAATGTATAATGGAACTGAGACATGCCCATGAAACGACACATTTAAAAAAAAATGTTGTTCGCACTTAAAATCTAAAAAGAAACTGTTTAGCAGAGGATGGTTTCGATCCATCGACCTCTGGGTTATGGGCCCAGCACGCTTCCGCTGCGCCACTCTGCTCTCAGCCACTTAAGAAAAGACTAGAACTCACAATCCATGGCTTAGGAGGCCAGTGTCTTAGGCCACTGGGGTACTGTGTAAACAGTATGACCAATACGAACTGTTGGAAGAGGTAAAAAAATGTATATTGGCACTGAGACATGCCCATGAAACGACACATTTAAAAATTTTTTTGTTTGCACTTAAAATCTAAAAAGAAACTGTTTAGCAGAGGATGGTTTCGATCCATCGACCTCTGGGTTATGGGCCCAGCACGCTTCCGCTGCGCCACTCTGCTCTCAGCCACTTAAGAAAAGACTAGAACTCACAATCCATGGCTTAGGAGGCCAGTGTCTTAGGCCACTGGGGTACTGTGTAAACAGTATGACCAATACGAACTGTTGGAAGAGGTCAAAAAAATGTATAATGGAACTGAGACATGCCCATGAAACGACACATTTTTTAAAAATTTTGTTCGCACTTAAAATCTAAAAAGAAACTGTTTAGCAGAGGATGGTTTCGATCCATCGACCTCTGGGTTATGGGCCCAGCACGCTTCCGCTGCGCCACTCTGCTCTCAGCCACTTAAGAAAAGACTAGAACTCACAATCCATGGCTTAGGAGGCCAGTGTCTTAGGCCACTGGGGTACTGTGTAAACAGTATGACCAATACGAACTGTTGGAAGAGGTAAAAAAATGTATAATGGAACTGAGAGACATGCCCATGAAACGACACATTTAAAAAAAATGTTGTTCGCACTTAAAATCTAAAAAGAAACTGTTTAGCAGAGGATGGTTTCGATCCATCGACCTCTGGGTTATGGGCCCAGCACGCTTCCGCTGCGCCACTCTGCTCTCAGCCACTTAAGAAAAGACTAGAACTCACAATCCATGGCTTAGGAGGCCAGTGTCTTAGGCCACTGGGGTACTGTGTAAACAGTATGACCAATACGAACTGTTGGAAGAGGTAAAAAAATGTATATTGGCACTGAGACATGCCCATGAAACGACACATTTTTAAAAATTTTGTTTGCACTTAAAATCTAAAAGGAAACTGTTTAGCAGAGGATGGTTTCGATCCATCGACCTCTGGGTTATGGGCCCAGCACGCTTCCGCTGCGCCACTCTGCTCTCAGCCACTTAAGAAAAGACTAGAACTCACAATCCATGGCTTAGGAGGCCAGTGTCTTAGGCCACTGGGGTACTGTGTAAACAGTATGACCAATACGAACTGTTGGAAGAGGTAAAAAAATGTATATTGGCACTGAGACATGCCCATGAAACGACACATTTTAAAAAAAATTTTGTTTGCACTTAAAATCTAAAAAGAAACTGTTTAGCAGAGGATGGTTTCGATCCATCGACCTCTGGGTTATGGGCCCAGCACGCTTCCGCTGCGCCACTCTGCTCTCAGCCACTTAAGAAAAGACTAGAACTCACAATCCATGGCTTAGGAGGCCAGTGTCTTAGGCCACTGGGGTACTGTGTAAACAGTATGACCAATACGAACTGTTGGAAGGGTCAAAAAAATGTATAATGGAACTGAGACATGCCCATGAAACGACACATTTAAAAAAAAAAATGTTGTTCGCACTTAAAATCTAAAAAGAAACTGTTTAGCAGAGGATGGTTTCGATCCATCGACCTCTGGGTTATGGGCCCAGCACGCTTCCGCTGCGCCACTCTGCTCTCAGCCACTTAAGAAAAGACTAGAACTCACAATCCATGGCTTAGGAGGCCAGTGTCTTAGGCCACTGGGGTACTGTGTAAACAGTATGACCAATACGAACTGTTGGAAGAGGTAAAAAAATGTATATTGGCACTGAGACATGCCCATGAAACGACACATTTTTTAAAAATTTTGTTTGCACTTAAAATCTAAAAAGAAACTGTTTAGCAGAGGATGGTTTCGATCCATCGACCTCTGGGTTATGGGCCCAGCACGCTTCCGCTGCGCCACTCTGCTCTCAGCCACTTAAGAAAAGACTAGAACTCACAATCCATGGCTTAGGAGGCCAGTGTCTTAGGCCACTGGGGTACTGTGTAAACAGTATGACCAATACGAACTGTTGGAAGAGGTAAAAAAATGTATATTGGCACTGAGACATGCCCA